>NW_010972787.1:927679-1016654 GCF_000737465.1 Haliaeetus leucocephalus
GAGCGGCAGCTGTCCCGGGGGAGGCACGTCCCCGCCGGGACCGGGAGCCCGAGAAAGAATTTGGAAGTTGTTTCAGGTACTCTGCCTACCCCGCCGTTCTCCCGCTTCCAACTTTTGGTTGGGGGCGTTGGTTTTTGTGGGTGGGGGTTTTTTTTCGTTCTTTTTTCTTTAGTAATTCTGGGAGAACAGTGGAGACTTATTCTCCGCGCTTTGGGTGAGGGAGCCAGCTGTGTAAGTTGGCTTGCTCTATTTAGCCAAACCGTAATAGGCATAAACCTCTAAAAGCACTGGCTGCACCTTTCTCAGATCCAGCTGTGGCTTTTAAGTTTCAGTTTCTCTTAAAAATTAATTTTCATTCACCTGTGTGTTTTGGACCCAATTCTGCAGGCATGTCTGAGTAACGCTGGGCATGTACGGTTGTATTTGTGGAGCGGTGACGTTATTTTATAATGCCCCCGGGGGAGGAAACTCTGCTGGGCTGTGTTTGTGCAGCACCTTCTGCAGCTGGTCCTGGTTCTGTATGGCACTCCCATGCACGTCTCTGGTTTGGTAGCTTTGATAGGGCCAGATAGCCCTTATGCGATGGTGTCGCTGAAAGTTGGGTTAAGTAAACCCATCCCACTGAACAGTAGACGATGCTTCTTTAGCAGCAGATGTATTGAAATGTCTTGTTTACTGTGTCTTGTCCTCTTGGTCTGTGTTTGCAAAGCGGAGACATAATTCATAATTGCGGGTCTTGGGGTTATGCAATTAACAGCATACTTAAGATAGCAGTAGCGTCGTCTTTTGATCTGGAAAGAAAATAAATCATTGAAGTGTGTCTGGCTTTTCAAAGTCACAGGGTACTTCCTCTTCCACTGTCTCCTTACCACTTGGCATTTGCCCATATAGCAAGCCAGTGAGTTCATGATAACACTTCTTCCAGTACTGTATTAGATAAATCTTAATGAACTAAGTTTTCTACCTGGTGATGCTCCAGGGTGAGTTACACTTCAACAGAGTGTACTGTAGCAAATGGATAAAAATTCAAACATGTTGTCATTTTAAAGAGAATTTGTTATGTCAGCATAAAACACATTTGCAACTATTTTAGGAAAATAGGGAAAGGGTTTTATGTTTTCTCCCCCCCCCCCCTTTATTAATTAGACTAATTAGTCTTCAGAATTCAGGAACTTCCTTTTTTTTTTTTTTTTTATCCTAGTGGATGCAGTTGAACCAATTCAAGGTATTTCATCTCTCCACAAACCCTGCCGTATTTATGGTTTTAGTCCAACATGGTTATTACACCTTTATGACTAAACTAGACTTCCACAGGGCAGCACTCAGTGGTCTTACAATTACCATTACCATTTGTGATCCTTTTAAAAAGGCAGTTGTTATTTATGAAGTCCTGATAGACAGAGCTCCACTAACAATATTTTTAGGCAACTGCAAATCAAAGCACGCCTTAAAAAAAAGTCATCTTATAATGTAAATGTAAAGAGAAATGGAGTTTATTGAAGGTATGCAATTTAAAAACAAACCTCATACTCTCAACCTGACAGAGCATGAAGGGATTATCCAGACTTGACTCATCTGTGTAGATTGTGCATTTCAGGCTGACTGCTGAGCTGAGCAACAATCTGCTGGAGTGATTTCACTGCCTGCTTCCCTGGGTTGTACCAACCTTTAAAAACATTATTGGTGTTCCAGAGCTGTTTATTTTTGTGAAGAGAACTAGGCTTGCAGTCACTGAGACTTGAAAAGATTGGAGGTTCAGTTCAATATCTGATGAAACCTATTTACTGTTCCTTATTACTTGGGTAAGTCAAAAACCTTATGAGATTTTCTTCTGTGAGATCTTATACATCCTATATGCAGCTGAAAATACTTTTCAAGTGAGCTGGAAAAAGACAATTCAAAGTCAGTGTGAAATGAAATGAGGAACTTGCTTGGCTCAGGTCAGTTTTTGTTGTACTCAGAAATGGCTATGGCTAAGCAACTCCGTGTTCGGTAGAAAGGGGATGTATGATTTAGTTTGACTTCTTTCATTAAAGAAGTCATAAAATATTGTTTGGTATTTTCTGCATCAGACCCATACTGGCCTGAACCAGTAATCTAAAAAAAAATAATAATAAAAAAAAATTTAAAAAATCAGCCCTTGAACACTTAAAGTCTGGGTCGTTTTTTTCACTGGTTGCGCTTTATTTTTTAATTAAAACACATCCTAATCTGAATTTTGCTAGCCTCGGCTTCCAGTCATGGATGTCTTCATAGTCTGTATTTTGAATACTTCTTAAAAACTGAAGTGCTTGAAAGAGGCAATACTAAGAAAGGGGGGGAGGGGATTATAGTAACGAAGAGGAAGGTTAGAAAATGTGTGATGTGTAAGGTTATGGTGTAAAACTCCTCTTTTTCCTATTCTGTAAATATTATTCTGCTGCTTTTGCTGTTCTGTGAAACAGTGTCCCACATGTAGCTAGGGAGTCATGGATAAGGGTTTTTTTAAGTTATTCAAGAGAGATTTCATCATTCACTCATTTCCGTAGTGTTTGTTGCCATGGCAGCTAGCCAGTGGCCTTATTAGTGATTAAGGTGGTTACACTTCGGTTTTTGTCTTGTGGTACTGGAAACTATATCTGAGGTACCATAAGAAACAGATGTTATACAAAGACTGCAGTGTGTTGTTTCTATGAAGAGACTGAAATGTTTCTGTCCTCGGACTGAAGTTACTGTATAGTGATGCTTTACATCTCTTATTATGTATAGTTATGTTCAAAATGCCTGCTGTCTTCAAGCTTGCCAAATATTTACAATGAATGTACTACTTCTACCATATGTTTAAAGCAAGAAACCCATTAATTGAACAAGCCTGTATTTTTATGCTTGAAAGAATTGACGCTTACTTCATTTTAATTACTAAATTATATGTTAAAGGTAGAATATAACAAAAGCAGAGGTTAGTGTAACAAGAAGCAGAGTAATTTTTCTTACCTCCTGGTCTCAAAGCATAGTCATTTCCAGTTAGCACATAGATAGAAAATCAATTGTAATCTGCTCATAATTGCCTTCCTGATAGACCTATGAGGCATTTCTCTTCCCCTATCTCTTCCCCCCCCACACTCCTTTTCTCCTTCTTCCTCCTCTTCTTCTTAATATTATTTTTTTTTTAAATTATTATTTTTTCTCTCTCCATATTTTTTTCTGTATGTCTTGTGGAATAGGCAGCTCTCCAGAGTTAGAGGAGAAAAATACAGTATGACTATTTTTCACTGTAAAGCTCTGCATCTTTAAATGTTTTTGTGTAACAGCTTGAGGGTCTGTCAAAAAGCATGTTCCTTACCATGTCGTTTAGTGATGAGCAGAAATTGAGGGAGGTTTTCATAACCTTGGGGCTTTCTGCTTAGATGAACTAGGCATTTCTCTCTTACCTATCAGGACTGATTACTACAGGTTAGATCACATTTCTTGTGTAAAAGGCTCAGCTTGCACTACCAAAAATCCAAATTGTATTTTGCTTAGTATGAAGCGTTGGGCTTGACACTTGACACTGACTTTTCTATTCTGCAAGGATATTGTATTCCCCAGTTACGGAATTATTTTAGCTTTGTGGTAAACTCAAGCTCCATTCATTCTTGAATCATAGCTGCAGAATGAGAATGTTTTGAAAAAGTTAAAGACTTGTGCTTCTGCTGTCCTGACTGGAAAGGTCCGGACACGACCTTTTCAAAGTTTGCCCTGGGGAGTAACGAAGCTCACCCTCTGCAACTCCGAGATTCACCGTTCTTCCAGGCTTACCTCACAGCATGCGCCAGACTACCTCTTCTGTCTGCTGGCCATTTTAAGGTTGTATTTGCTTGATTTATGATACCAGTGTGACACTTCAAAATTTGACATAAGTTATACTCCTCCCTGGGAGGGGAGATGTCTGTTTACGTATATATGTCTATGTGTGTGTGTATGGGTAGATAGATAAAGAATAGAATGCTAGACCATCCCAGGGTCTGCCACGCTTTAAATGTAGAAAGCTCCTGTGTGCTCACAAATATACCTCTGTTTTAGACCAAAGTGATTTGGTTCTGAATTCTTTCAGGATAAATGTCCTCTGCATAAAACTTTTGCAAGACTATACAAAGTATTTAAAATGTGTTCTGTGTTAAAATTATAGTTTTCTTGAGGGTGGATAGTGAGGAAACTAAAGCTATGTTCAGGAGGAGGGATTTTACTTAATAGGAAGTTGTTATTTTGAGAAAAGAGTGGGGAAAGAGGAGGGAGAGGCAAAGCAAGACATTCAGTGGTTGGGAGTGCAGGAGAGTTTAATGGACGTTAATAATCCTCCCAATGGAAGAAGTACTGTAATTTCTTTTGGTATGAAAAGAATGTCTTGGGAGGTGGCTGAAAGTTGCAGAGGAGTGCCAGAGATCAGGGAAGTCAGTGAAGCTGGAGGTGTTCAGCAGTAAATGTGACACACGTTATTGCAAATACCTGAAAAGTGGTCTGCTTGCTGTGAGTGGGTAAAGCTCAGAGGCTGGGAAGAGTCTTAAATCCTCGAGTCCTTTACTAATTGACAAAAACTGTAATGATAATTCCTAAATGACCATTTGTGTGAGCCATCCTCCCCTATGAGCTGTAAAAAGTAATGTGTTAAGTTGTGAAATCAATGAATCAGTCCCATCAAATTTTGAAGTTTTGCAATGAGCTGAAAATTTCTATTGTGCTGTGACTTAGACCTTTTATCTTAGGACTAATGAGATTTGAAGTTTGGCAGAGATTGGCTGGAAAAGGGACAGATTTTATTTCCTTTAACAGAAGCTACTTTCGTAGCCTCCTTTTGTTCTACAAACTGTTAACGTAAGTAGCTGGTATCTATAAATCTTCATCTCTGTACTTTCCTGGTCACCATTATCGTTGGTGCCCTGACTCTTGACAGGTCTCTTCAATTCTTCCTCATCTGTAAAGCTAATATTTGAATCACTGAGTTATCTAATCTTTCCAGCATCAGTGCATGGCCTCACCCTTGATGAGAGACATTTCTCTTGTAAAAAGTACCATCAGCACTTCCATGGAGATCTCCACTTTATCTAAGTGGAGGGTCTGAGAGCCTCATGGTTTACAGCAACATCCCCTAAGGCCTTTCCACCTAAAATATTCAACTGATTTGAAAACCTCGGATGATTTCTCCTTCAGCAATAATTCCAATACATACTATTTGTAATGCCAGATACACCTCTGGAAATGGTTTGTTCTGGCTAGGGAATGGCTATGATGTACAAGTGCCCAGGGCTGTGCACCTGCGTTCACGAGTCTCTGTAGCAGCTGCTTCTGGGATTGCTGCTGCCATTCTTGCTGGGCTGCCAACTGGGCTTTTGCTGCTCTTGCTGAGCTGTGAGTTGGACCCATTAGCGTTTCTGGAACTGTTGCTGTTGGGATTGCAGTCTGGGTTTCTTGAAGTTGTTGCTGAGCTACAGCCCATGCTTACTGCTGAAAGATTAAAATCTGAGTTTTCTGCTTCAGCTGTTGTTTCCCCAGCCACTTGTTCATTTGTCTGTTAATAGCTTTTTATTGTAGCTGTTGTGTGGAAGAAAATAACATCTGGTATCATGCATACATTGATGTGACTTTCATCTGGTTCCAGCAAAAGACTGTGTGGCTCATAAATGTGTTTAGGTGGTGCCCACTAGCTGGAGTTTGACCTTATTGCCAAGACTCATTCAAAGCTGCGACTTTCTTGTGAGCTCTCTGCCTTCTCTGAATTGACCATCGCTTATGTTATAAGTGAAACTTGGTAAACCACCCTTGCCTGATAAATTAGGAGAAATTAAACTACAGATCTCCAGAGATTTAGTGTGTGTTTGCCTTGTGGAATGACGAAGCCAGTCTTTTGAAAAAGACTCAAAATAATTGCTCTTTGGCTTTGATAAGTTTGACTGTTTTGTTCCATATTTGGTGATGGTCTTCCATCTGATTTGTTTCATAAAACTGGCGGCTCCAAAGTTTTGTGAGGCTGTGGTAGCAGTCTGTATTTCACACCAGACACTTTGCTACAAATTTCAGACATCAGTATGTTACAAATTGGTTACTTTTTGATGTATATAGCTGTTGCAAGAGAGACGTCAGATGAGCAAACTCATTAGTGTGAAAGCATCGTCATCTTAAGGTTGATCTTTGTTGCTGTGCTCCACGTACTTCTGTGAGCAGTTCGAGTTGTTCATCTGCAGCTTGGATACGCTCATCGGTATGCCTGTGGGAGCTCTGGAGAGGAAACGTTTGTAGCGGGCAGACTGAAAACAGATGCCTCCAGCAGGCATTGTAAATAGAGTTTATTTCATCTGCTGACATGGAATGCTTTTGTGGGAAGTAAAGCCTCATCCCTTGATAAGTGCAACATGATGTTGCAAAAATAGGTAATGAGGCCAAATAGGCTGTATTAGCAAGAGCACAGCCAGCAGATCAAGCAGAATGATCATTTGCCTCTTTTTGGCACTGAGGAGATTGCATTTGAAGCATTGTGTCCAGTTTTGGTTTCCGAAGGACAGGAGAAGACACTGACTTACTGGAGCAAGTCCAGTGGACGGCTACCAGGGTGATTAGGGGGCTGAAGTACATCACGTACAAGGAGAGACTGGGTGAGATGAATTTGTTCAGCCTTACTAAGAGAAGACTAAGGGGGATCTTATTGCTCTCTTCAGCTGCGTAATGTGAGGTTATAGAGAAGACAAAGTACTCTATTTGAAGGCATGCAGCAAAAGGACAAGAGACAGCAGTTGCAAGTTATAGTGAAGAAATTCTGGCTGGAGATGAAGAAAAAAATGTCACCATGAGGATACTCAAACACTGGGACGGGTGCCTGGGGAGGTGGTGGAATCTCCAGTCTTGGAGATGCTTAGAAGTTGACTTGGAAAGGCACTGAGCAACCTACTGTAGTTGACCCTGCGTTGAGTGGGGGTTTGTTGGACTAGCTGACCTCCAGAGATCCCTTCCAAACTAAATTATTTAATTCAATATGTTAATAGCATCACCAGTTCTGAATGAAGCCTTGCCATTTGCATCTGCCATTGTCAGATCTAACTTCATGACAAGGTGGGACTCTGAAAAGCAAAATGTGAGCTCTGGAGGCCAAAAAGGGCTTGAAATATTAACCTGAATGAAGTAATCTGTGCAGGTATTGACAGGCCTAAAATCTAGTCAGCTTTCCAACTTAAAAAAAAAAGGGGGGGGGAGAAAAAAGATTCATAAAGTGGAGACTAAACTTTAGGAAATTTGGTCTGCAATATTAGTTTCTACTTTAAAAGCTGCAAACTTCTGAGCTTAGAATGAAATTACTCTGAGACTCTGAAGACCTACAAAAATTATGTGGAATCACTAACAGATGGTTTGTCTCTTTTTGATATATTAGGTTATTAAACAAAAGTGAGCAAGCTGTTTTATTAACATATAAAATACTAGGATTTCAAAGCCTGGCATACGTAGTTCGGTGTGGGGACTTCCTGGTGGTCTCTCCTGAGTTCAGGGATATAGTAAATCTGAAGAAAAGCCATACCTAAATGACAGGTAGTAAGATAGACTTCTTTGTAGCTACTTTCTTTCTATTTATTTTTGGACTTGGATTTGCAGTTACAGTAACTCACTTTCTGTAAGATCTGGCTATTGTTGCTACTTGTCAGGTCTATTAAAAGCTTCCCCAGAAAGTAAGAAATAATTATACCCTAAGTGTGTCTCGACAAACCACATGACCATCTCTCTCTTCCCTGGTTCTTAACTTACTAAAGCCGGGTAAAAAATTGGACCTTAATGTATTCTCTGGCTCTTTCATCCCGGTAGAGAGTAAATGGCAAGGCTGAAAGTCCTGCAGAAAATCCGCTGCTGGCAGCTCTCTCGCAGAAGGCTCCAGTCCAAAGTGACAACTGCAGCCATGTGGTACAGGCACAGGAATTGTCTCTCAAATAAGCGTAACCCTGTGAAGCCATTTAGGGCGATGCAGAGTCCAACCAACACCTTGAACTCTGTCCAGGAACCTTGGAGATTATGGAGCTCTGTTGCCAGCAGCACGACCTGCAACACAACCTGGCCATGTCGCTAGACAGTTTGAGAGGCCCATTCTCCTCTGACGAGCCTTTCAAACTCTTAATAATAGTCTGTGGCACAGATAAAAGACATTACGTTGACTAGCTAAGTCTCTTAAATTTGTATTTAAATGAAGAGAATACTTTTTTTTTTCACATAACCATGTTAGTTTTGTTAGAGGATTTTCTTCTGACAGAACAAATTTGAATAAAAGTACTTTGCTAAGCATGACGGCGTACACTTTGTACAGTTGTAGGCATTGTCTGGCCGCCCAATATTGTAACAGGGAAAGTTAATTAGTTCAAATTTTCATGCTCAGAAAGCATCCAGACAGCGTGACTCATTCTGGAAGTGGGAAGAGATCAAATCTAATGTGTATTGCTGGAAACTTTTTTTTTTCTAGAGTGCTTTGTATCTCGGTGTCTCTGCTTCAATTCATAAATAATAAAATTAAGAAAGAAATTAAACAGAGTGCCTTCCAGCGATAATCTTAAAATAAACACTGTTCCCCCATTTGTTGCAGGAATCGGCAGCGTGTTCCATGCTGCCGTGGTGTTGATGAGAGCAGTTGCTCAACAGCCATCTTAGTGCATGGCATGGGTTTTCAATGTTTTCTGGCTTGCAAATCCCTGAAAACTTGTTGCTAGAGCTGGTAGGCCCAGCGTTGAAGAGGCTGAACTGCAGGTTGGATTTTTGTGAGTTTCTTTGGTAAAGTGTGTGAAAAAAAAAAAAAAATAAGTAGACCCTTTGGTGTCTATAGACTGGAATTTGAAAACCAGTGGCAGGTGATTTTTATTATTTTTTTTCCTTTTTAAGGATTTTTAATTTGAGTAATTTTCTTAATAACTTAAGGTGTTCTAGGTTCTTGCATCCCCCAAAAGGGCAGAAACAAATACAAGATATTATATTAAGTGCAGTTTTAAAGAAGGCTAAAAAGACTATCAGACTCTTGGTGCTAGCGGCAGCTGTTGTGTTTTTCCCTTGTATTTGCATTTTTAAATAAAATACATATTTTTTTTTTTGGACAGGAAACAGTAACTGTGGCCTTGGTCTTAAAGGAAGACTGACAGAATGGGGCGGGTATTACACGTGGCTGTATCAGAGCAGGGAGTGAAGGGATCTACCTGTACAAACACAGACATAGTTGCAAAATTGAACCTTAACCAGCCAAACTGTGGAAACAGTCACATTGCTTATGTGCCTAGTGAAGGAAAACACATTTGGTGGAGTGTTCTTGGGTGTCTCTTCCCCCCCAAAACCTAAGAATTTCTGGCCACATGACTTACTTCCCTTGGAAGCAAGACTTCTGTGATCATGCCATCTCATGCCATGTGTGTGCACATGCCCTGGTGTACTCATGCAGGTATGGTTATAGTGACTTTGTGCTGGGTTTAACCACACTTGAGTTGGAGCATCCACTTAAAGATGGGAAAATCCTTGAGCCTGTGATGTGTCCTTGTGGCAGAGAAGGCTAGCATGTCCTGGGCTGTGTTAGGAGGGGGTGTGCAGCAGGTCAAGGGAGGTGATCCTTCCCCTCTGCTCAGCCCTGGTGAGACACACCTGGAGTGCTGGGTCCAGTGCTGGGCTCCTCAGTACGAGAGAGACAGGGAGTTACTGGAGAGAGTCCACTGAAGGGCCATGAAGATGATGAAGGGACTGGAGCATTTCTTCTATAAGAAAAGGCTGAGAGAGCTGGGACTGTTCATCCTGGAGAAGAGAAGGCTCGGGGGATTTTATCAACATATGTAAATACCTGAAGGGAAGGTGCAAAGGGGATGGAGCCACTCTTCCCAGTGGTGCCCAGGGACAGGATAAGAGGCAACAGGCACAAACTGAAATGCAGGAGGTTCCCTTTGAACATCAGGAAACACTTTTTTACTGTGAGGGTGACCGAGCACTGGCACAGGTTGCCCTGGGAGGTTGTGGAGTCTCCATCCTTGGAGATACTCAAAAGCTGTCTGGGCAGCCAGCTCTAGGTGCCCCTGCTTGAGCAGGGGTATTGGACCAGATGACCTCCAGAGGTCTCTTCTGACCTCAACCATTCTGTGATACTGTGGAAGAGCATTGCTTAGGGATCCATGCCTACAGTGGATATCCAAAGTTACGGTGCTGAGAACTACTTTTTCATTATCCTCTTAGGTAAGCATAGTGGGTTTTTATTTTGTCACGTGATCAAAACTATTCACTTTCAAAATGGAAGTCTTTACTTCAGAAAACGTATCTCATTTCAGGAGCTACTTCTTAGTACGGTGCTGACAGGTGATGCCAGTGTTTTTGCTGTTACAGAATGCTGCTTTATGCTTTCTGCATGGTTGGCTGGTATGGCTCAGGCCTGTTGGGCTCCTAATGCAGGCAAACTGTGCAGTTAGGCGCAGCTGCAGGCGGACACCTTGTCATCTCATGACAAACAGCTTATGGTCACAGCCTTTGTCTACCCACAGACAAGGAAGGACTGGATCCGTTTACACCTGTGGTTAGCAAAAAAGTAATCACTACTTATAAAACTTAGGGTTTTCCTCTTCAAAAAATATTAGAGGACGTCATGATAAGTGTTGCAATGGTTCGCTTAAGTCTTGCATGCAGTCAATACTGGTGATCTAATGGGATTATACTAGAAACTGTAGACCTTGTAACCTTCTTTTAGGATGATGGTCTGCTGGAAGATGCATCTCTGCTTTTTTGAATTTTAAGGATAAATACAGACAGCTGAGTCTTTTTTCAAAGAGTGAAAGAACTCTGCTGCTTTGTTTTAATGCATTTGAAAGTGCATATTTTTCTACAGAGAAATTACACTGCATTTGAAAATACAGTTGTTCCTTTTTAAATATGTTTTTTTAAAGGCTAGTTATTCTCTAGGCAAAGCATTACTCTTCTTTATCATAATATCAGTAATTTTTCTGAGTTGTAGGCACTTTTTACTGGTTGTTTAGTTCACTCCTCTGTATGGCTGTAGAGTGGTGGTAGTTTGGGGTTTTTTTTTTATGACTGTGTATAGATACAGTCTAGAGCACCACTTACTATTCCTCAAAACTAAGTAAACTTTCAAAGTGTTCCACTTAAGATAGTTTGCATCTCTTAACATACTAACTGGAAAAGAAGAATTTCTGTTGTATTGTCATCTCTTAATTTTAAAGATAAGCATCGCCCTTGCAGCTTCCAAGTCCAACAGTAAATATAGGGTATTTTGCAATGGCACAGCAGTGAGTTTTGTCTGTAGCATACAACCTTAATTTCTATTTAGTAAATGCAATGGTATGTGATTGATTTAACTTGTGCACTGTATTCTTGCAAATGCGTTGTTTATTACTGGAGGCTTAGCATGAAGTTCTACAATAAAAGGTAATGATATACTTTAATGGGACAAATTGTCTTTCTAATTGCTGCAATAGTACCACTTGAGTTACAGAATGACTATTTTGTATGCTTGCATAAAATAATTTCTTTTTAGATAAGGCTTTGTTTTCAATGTGTTTGAAACAACAAAAGTTGGCTGGAACTAGCAGCTTTTTTTTTAGGGTTGGTTTTCTCCCCCTTATAGTAGTGCTTCCCTAATATCTTTAGCCTACGCTGTCTGAATTTCCCAGCTGCTCTAGCTCTCCCTCCTTTGGTCTTTCTGATCCTCCCATGCGTGCTTTTCATACCAAACTGGGCAGTGGAGGGGAGGGGACACTCCCCTTACCACCCGTCGCCCAGCTGAGAGATTCACCCTGGTCTGCGTCTCTGCAGCATCCCATCACCTTGCTGTGTGCCGTTCGGGAGTCTCCTTCCACCATGGAGTCCCTGAGCCCATCATCTCCAGCCAATTCAGGATTTTGTGCTGGCCTGCTGTTTCATCAAGTGGCATTAGGGAACTGATGAGCCCTGTACACAATGTCTGATCTCACTGTACACAATGTCCGAGGAGCCACAAAAATAGGTTTTTATAGCTTACTGATCTTGCAAGACCAGAAATTTGAAGAGCTGTTATGTTTGCTGTATTTTGGTGACTGGATTTAACTTACTGACTCTTTGTATTTTAGATATGGTAATAGGAGATTGCTGAACTAGTTGGGTTATTGATTTTGAAGGTTTTACCACAAGAAGTAGAACTTGCTTTGTCCATTTGTGCTGTGTACCTTATAGTGATGCTGTTATAGCTTCTCACAGATGTGATGGGAGAGCCACAGTGTTTCTTACTAAGGTTTCTTTGTTGTGGTCGTCATTCCCAGAAGGAAGCCTCGTGTACTGGTTAAACAGTAATACGAATGCTTTTCTGTCATCACAAACATGATTTAATAGGACGATCTGCCACCTTGTAAACTTTGGGCAGCCCAGCTTCTTTTAGGGAAGAGCTGAGAAGATGCTTCCAGAACAGGTAGCTGGTTTAAGTAACTGACATGGTGCACAAGGTAGAATTAGAAAATGTCTTCTTAATTCATGCAACTACAGCTTGCTAGAATATTTTCTGTAAATTAAACAATATGACATAAGTCTTCAGATTGTATCTGTTCTGACTTTGGTCATAGTGCTGCAGCATGGCATTAGCATGAACATTAATCTGCAGCTAAAGTTTAGACCTGGTTCCCTGAAGACATGCACTTGGAGTATGGAGATGTCGTGGTTTAACCCCAGCCAGCAACTAAGTTGTTTTGGGGGGGGAGTGGTATTCTTATTGTTACTGTAGAAGACATTGAGGGGGGAAGTCTTTGCAAGTAAACTTCTTACAACCTTATTTTTAAGGCAGATTTTGAAGCTGGATCATCATGCTTGCCCTTGTTGTGCTTGTAGAGCCTGAAGTATACCACTTTTGTGCTACAGAGTTCTCAATTTGTTACAGATGTACATTAAGGGTATCATACCTGTCCTCTGCAAAACAAGCATTTCTGGTATCACAAAAGAAGTGCCTGGCTCTAATCAGGGATATAGCCAACTTATGACTAGCCAAGTGATCCTGCTTGCATTTAAGGGCAGTTCTTGGACATAGGTGAACTGGACTGGCTTCCTATTTTGCTTACAGAAGTTTTAATATGCCTAACATTATCCAATACCGGCAACTGAGGTAGTCTAAATACCACAGCAGGGACTGATTAGCTTTTTCAGATCACTGCTTTTATTCGCTGTTTGCAAAGAGGCTTAATCCAGTGGTGGAGATCAGGCATCCCACTGTGCTCGTGGGTAGCTTTCTCTCACTCTTTGTGTTCACAGTGGCAGAAATTAGTGAGGAGTCTCCTCCTGCCTCTGACTTAACAGCTCCAAAATAGTGGTGTTAGTAGTTGTTCTTAGGCGTGTTTAATGGACAGTGTAGAGAAACTATAGCTGGGGTTTCTGCTTTGCAGCTTAATATCTGGGCACATGATAAATGCATCAGTGTAATAGCATGATGGTATGTGATTTCATTTACTATGTGGAATCACTTAATATCCACATAAAGCTTGGGAAATTACTCAAAGCAGTTTTAACAAACCTATTCTCATTCTTTTCTACTTTTAAATCACAGTAGATGTTTCCCAGCAGATTGCCTGTCCTCCCAAGCAGAGGAGGACAGCTGCCTCTGTGGTTCTCAGTATTGCTTTTAGTCATGTAATCATGCTGAAGTTCAGTAAATACACTTTTCTAGTAGTCATTCCAATGAGCATTTGCAAATGTAGAATCCCCTTCTCTGGCTGATCTGTCTTCACTGAAGTTACCAGCAGTGGCAGCTTTTTATTTGAAAGTTCACATTGCTCCAGGTTTTTTTATCAAGCATCAAACCTTGCTACTGTTATATTGCTAAATATGTGTGTTGCAGGGCTTGGTGGTATTGGAAATGTTGGGCAGGGAGGGGAGGTGTGGACTGAAGTTTGTTCTTTCCATGTGGCTTACTTCAATAAAAATAATAAAAAGTTGGCTATGGCCTAGCTCCTGGCTTTTGTTCAAATATTTCATCATTGCAAAGAGACAGGAAGATCTTGGCATCTAGAACAGATCTGTGAAATAAAAGAGAAAGAAGTTCTGTTGCAAACAAATATGAGTGACTCCAGAACAAAAGAGTGGTTCATAGTTCCTTTCTATTGAGTGCTGTAATGTTTCAGTGCCACTGCTTAAAAATATCCATTATTCCATATATTAACATTACGTGGGTTTATTTTAATCAGTTTCACCTTCCAGTAAAATTACCCACAAGTACTCTGTTAGAGTTGTGTGTAAATGCAAGTTTATTACATTTGTTGAATGATGTACAGAAGTGTCAGGAAATTCAGAAAGTGGTTTCTGAATACATTTCAGTGTTTAGTGTGGGCTCCTTTCATACCTCCTTGCACTTTATACCAATATGATTAATTCTGCTAACAAGAAAAGGGGACTACAATAGCTACTGATAGATTTATTTCTCTTTAATATTTTTTGTTACAATGAACTTTTTGTTTCTGTAATAGAAGGAATTATATTCCTTATGACTGATATATTTTAATAGGAACTCACAACTTTTACTACTTAAAAATAATTCCTTTCTTTGTTTCATGAATTAGAAACAATGAGGAGAAGCTGAAGTCTGCCCAAGCCAGGTGTTTCTTGTTGGCAGCCTGCTCCCTAATGACTCTGGCTCTCATACAGCAGCTGCCTGCTAGTCTCTTTTGTATGGCCTATTGTTGCTGCACACCCCTCGTTAATACACATGCTGCCCGGGGCAGACCCTGAGAATGACATCAACTTGCTTATCTTAGAAACCTCCAAACCTGATGCAGGGTGGGGAGGTTGCCTTGCATCTGCCCGGCTAACTAATTGTGAGCTCTGTGGGTTGTGATTGGCTCCGCGTCCGCTCAGTAATAGGTTAAGCAAAGACATCGTGGGTCCATCTGTTCGTCCATTCATTGTTCTGCTTGCTTGCCTGAAGTCTGCAGCTGAAATCGTGTTAAGGAGTTGCTTCTGGAACAGCTACAAGAAACCAATGTCTGTGTGTTTTCCAGCGAACGTAAGTATATGGGCTTCTCTCTGCAGAAATGGGACGTTTCACCTTTCTGGTGTTGCAGCGTATCAGTTTGCATTTGGACAACGTAGCTAGCATGTGTGTCTGCTGAGATTTGCACACTTTAGGTGTCTCTTGGAAAAAGAGGGAAAGAAAAACAGTTATGTCTGAAGACTAAGTATATTAAAGAGCAATGATCTCACTCAGTGTGTTCTATTAAGGAACTTTCAAAAGCATCAGTAATGGTGTATTTCCCAGAATTTGAAAATAGTAGGCAGTAGCCATCAACAGAACAACAAATTTCCCTCTAGCCCCCTGGGGAGAAGGGGAGGTTTCAACTTTAAGTTGTAAGTTTTTACCCTTTTTGCAAATAAGCTATTATTTACTTTAATTTGTGACTGGTAGAAAAAGCTTTTAAGGAAAAAAAAAAATCAAACACCTTTTCCATTATACCATACAATAGGTAAAATTTCCTGTGTTTGTGAAAATAAGAAGAGCTCCAGTGTGGGCTATCTGAAGATACTGTAGTGCAAGATAGAGCATTAGAAGGCTCTCAGATGGGAATATGTTCCAGTCAAAGGTTTTGTGCTTTGGAAGCTATTCATAAGTGTGTTAGATCTAGCGTGGCTATTTTCATAAAGTTTCTAATCTGTTTTGTTTTATGTTTTGAGTTCAGATGTTAGGCTGAAGAACAAACACTGTATACTCCATGAACCTGTGTTCCAAGGATCCTGTAAAGAAAAAAACAAAACAAAGACCTTCATATATCAATTGGGAGGGAAAGAGAGCATATAAAAGGGTTAAAAAGAGGTTTGCATTTCTACCACATGCCCTATTGTGTGAACATATGCATGAGTCTATTGAAAGTTTTCAGAAGATGGGCAGGCCACCAGTTGCTGGTCTCCTGCAGTTCCAGTAGACATCTGTTGCCCCAGAGCATTAACCAATCTGTTCAATGGGACATCCTTCCTTTGTTGGATAGAATGATGCAGACAACAGCACTCGCTGAAATACAGTGGTAATTAAATACATAGAAACTACAGCAGTAGGTATTTATTACATATTCATTATTTTATTTGCATTGTTGCAGTATCTTTATCATTTGGATAACTGATACATTTTTTTTTTCTTTTCTGATCAGCTCTACACTTCTGTTTGTGACAAGTAATGACAGTGTTTCAACAAACTGATTTCAATATTTTCCATTTTGTGTTTAGAAGACTTAGAAAAAGTCTGCCTGTGTGAAAACATGCTGAACTATTTCACTGTAGAATGTATCTTCAGAAACTTTTGATGGTCTTTTGAGAATACACGATTTCTGTTATACTGTGCCACATGACACACTATTTTACTCCTTGTTATTTTCTTCTGTGAACTAAATTTGCATTAAATTGCTTTTCTTATGCTCTGTTGTAAGTGGAAAATATTCTGAATACATATTAAAAGATTAAATGATCTCCTTGCCCACATCCCTTTGAGAAATATTTGTTTTGTGTTAAAGTGAATTAATGGGCTCATTATTGTTAATGGTTAGTGGAAAATAAATAGTGGTGACTTCTAAGAAATGGGAAAAGATTACACTTCTACAATGTAGTAGCACAGTGCTCATCCAGAGTCTTACATTCATACTTGATAAATGTCTTTGACTCAGTAATACAGTATTTTAGGCCTTTAACAGTGAACCTAGTGTGAGATACTGTAGTTTTAAACAGGCTATCGTTTAAAACTTATGTTGTCATAAGTATGTCTAAATTGGGAGTTACCTGTTTTATTAACTTTTTTATAAATACAAATTCTGTTACTCAGCTGTGATGAGCATAACCAAGAGTTGAAGACTTTCTTGACAAGAATTTTTTGGCTGATTTTTGTTTTTTTGGCTCTCAGTTGAGTCAGAATTCATAGGAGGTATTTTTCTCGGCTATATTGCGTTGTATTAGTAAACATACTTTAAAACCATATGCGCGTAATGAGAGTTCCTTGTAAATAAAGAGTGCAAGGAGTTCTTCTTATCTGATGTTACTCCTTGGGTACATGTGACCTTTTCTGGTTTTCATGAGCTTCATTGTCCTAAATATAGGTATACTACTGTTTATTTGCAATACAAATTCATTCAAATAGACTGGCTGGCATGTTGCTCTTCACTAACCAAATCAAGATAAAATAATCAATTCCAGCAGCGTTCAACAGTGACATCTGATTTTCATGGTTCTAATCAGTGAATCTCATAAAGGACATCATGTTGGGCGCTCCAAAGTCTAGCATTTCTAAGAGATGCTGCTGACCACAAATACAGTGTACAAAGTTTACAGACGTTGTAAAAATTTGTCTGAAAATAAATACAGTTTGCATGCCAGGAATAGTGTACTGCTTATGCAAAACTATTTCAGAAATCTTTAGCTTTGGATTTACAGTGTAAATGTCATTTTAACTACCCTTTTAAAGCAATAGTATGATGACTATATATTATCTGTGGCAGATTTTAAAGCTGCTGCTCTTATTACTCTATTCTTTAAATAGTTTCTGAAAAACAGTAGAGTTCTGTGCAAAAGAATTATATATTGGAGCAAGATGGAGATTGACAGGAGACTTAAAGCAGATAGATGCAAGGCTGATTATGTATACACTCCCAACAATGGACAAAGGCCAGTTTACGGTCATTTTTCATACACAGTCAATGTGCAAATCATCCAAAGTATGTTTCATATAATGCCTGATCTTCAGACACATTCATATGCTAGTGACTTCTTTGAATCCCACTGGAGGGTGTTACAATTGTAGTTGCTGTAAAGCACTTCAAGGAAGAAGTGATTGGAGAATGACTTAAGTATTATTTTAACTAACACTAAAAAAAGAAAAAAATCCTCTTTCTGATCTATGCACTTAAAGCTTTGTTTATTCCATGCTGTTAATATGCAACCTCCTCTTCCCTCCTTCCCCCCCCAAAAAAACCCCTCCCTCTACTTTTAGTTCAATACTAAAATGACATTTCACAGTACACGGATTTAGGCAGTGACCCATTATCTCCCCGTATTCTGTGGCAGCGGTACATGAGCCAGCTCAACTTTTCAGTCCAGCTTAAAAGTGTTGCCCATTAACTAGACTTCCTCGAGTCAGAGCAGATTGCGGGGTTGGCGGAACAATGATGTCGGGGCTTCCAGATCGGTTTGGCAGCTGCATTGTTCTCCAAGGGGAAACCAGACGCACTTAAGTCCCACTCTCTTTCATGGGCTTTTGTTCATACCAAATTATTCTTTCGCTGTGCTAGTATTCATGATGGTATGTTAAAGGAGCGCATCCTAGCAACTAAAGGCTGGTTGCTAAGCAGCCTCACTTCCAATAGGGGTTTCTTGTTTGAGATTTTTTTTTTTCTTTTTTTTTTTTGGTGTCAGTTCTGTGGAGACCACAGTGTTGGTTTTTTAACTGTATCCTTTTACTGGGATATTGTTGTGATTTGTTACTAGCGCTGTGCTATCAAGTGCATTACGTTAGTTAATAAATCAGTGTGTGAAAAGGTTCATTTCCTAAATTCTCGTTGTGTTGAATCTGTGGTGTTGCTTGAAATCCTAAAGCTTTGAGTTGAGAAAGTAATATTCATTGATACACTGCCTGAAAATTACAGCCCTGCTACCTTCTAACAAGATGAGATCTAAATAAAAATTTATTTTCTTTCCTATCAGCCTTGCCTGGATTAAGGTGTTGGGAGATGAAAACGCTGATGATAGATTTATTTACTTATTTATTTATTTATTTTAACTAGAAATGCTTAGGTAAAGGAAGTTTTTGTGCCCCATAACCAAAAAGCTCCACCACAGCAGTGATGTCTTGGCACTCAGTGCCTACAGAGTCTGCTTTTACTGAACCACAGATAGAGTCTTTTTCTTGATTCTCTCTAGTCTTAAGCCTGGATGAATTTCCCTTGTGTGCACTCTCAGACTTTTATCCCAAGAATAGTAAAGTATACCATATTTTAAAAGTACTGGGTCATTCTTAAATGGTAACCTGTAAGGGGATGGGAGAGTTAATGTATTTGCTGACAGATTTTGGCTGTTCGTGAGACATCTTGTAATTTGTATTAGTATAGATCACCAGATTGTTTGACACAATGTTTTTTCTCAGTATGTCCTCCTTGATGAAATTTATCTGTAATGTATCTGTCAAGTTCAAGTGAAGTCCTTTGCCTCTATATCTTGCTTTTATTTTCTGCCTTGTAAGATGGAAGTGTGAAAGAACTCTTTGTTTCATAGTCTTCCCTTAATGTAAATTCTTTTTCATGGTAACCTTGCAGTACAATTGGTCCATATGGTCCATTTTTATCTATGAGGAGTAATTTATCTTTTACTTTTTTGAAGCAGTTAGCAAAGATTCATGTAAATAAGGGAAAGAGGTAGCAATCTGCTTTTAAATGTAGACTGTGGAAGTAATTCTTGTGATGAAATGGGTAGCTAACTTCTGTATAACTACCGTTATGCAAAATTCCTCCAGAAAAACAGATGTGGCAAGCGTATGAAGTCCAGAAAGCCGCAACTTTAATTCCTCCATGACTTCTATCTATATATATAGTTTTGATTCAGCAAAAGGCTTGCACAAGTCTAGTCCAAGAGTTGAAATCAGCTTTTAATTTTGTTGCCTTATTGGCTTGATGAATGGTCTGTTGCAATCAGTGCAAAGGCTTCCATTGGCTTTATTGGCCATTAGATCAATCCATGTCTCTAAATGCTGTATGTGTTAGTAATGCAGCACTCTGTTGAGAGCAATTAGTCTTTCTTGACTTAATTATAACTTTGCAAGGGAATTCAGAAATAGTTTGAGTGTATTCAGTTGAACTGATAGTGTCTTTTAGGGCCAATAAGTTTTTATCATGTTTTCTGTTACTAATCCATTTTATGTGTTGTGATGTCTTATATTTGCCTAATAAGCCAGATAATCTAGTGCTATGCTAATTTCTTTCTATTCAACAGAGTTTAAGGTATTTAGTTTAAAAAGCTTTTCTAGTACTTGTATTTTATAGCTGCATTTTTTTTTTCATTGTTACAATACTGTCTTAAGCTAGAAGAAATATCTCGGTTCCTTTATATCATGACAAGACTTCTGTCTCTACATTACAGTAGGTAAACTTGCAGTGTTTGGTTTCCTATTCTTTCATAAACCCATTTCTAGAAATGTTTAAGTAAAAGCATTTGATACACTCAGAAAACAGATGATCAGTTGTTTATCCGCTTAGCTATGGATGTTCCTTAGAAAAATTTTTTCCCCAAAAAAGTTTTCCATGTTTAAAAAAAAAAAAAAAAAAGTTGTATTTCTCTGCTGTGAGAGATTAAATGCAGTTCTGAGGAAGCAGCAAGAAAATACAAAACAAATAATATGTGTAACCAGTTGCAACGTTTTTGTTCTCTCTTTAGGAATACGGAACACTTTATATTCAGGAGTACAAGAAAAACAGCAAAGTGGAGTCAAGTACATGCAGCAGCTTCATGGGCTTGAAGGATCATCTGGGGCATGACTTAGGCCACCTTTATGTGGGGAGCACTGGCACACAAATAAATGCAATTGTACCTTGGTCAATGGCAGAGAAGCCAACAATGGATAAGGTTAATTCTAGGAAAGATGATGTAGACAAGGAGACATCTGAAGAGACTTCTGGAAGCTCCAGCTGTGACTCTGAAGAAAGCACAAATTCTGATAATGATTCAGAGAGACTGAATAGTTCTGCATCAGAATCACACGTACTGCCTAAGACTCACCGACAGCTGTGCCGATCTCCTTGCTTAGAGACTCATATACTAAAAAGAAACGACATCTTGCAAGACTTTAGGATAGAAGAGGCTCAGATAGTACCCAAGGAAGTCAAAAAGTCCCCTGATGTGCTGAAAGAATATCAAACCAAACTGGAGTTTGCACTTAAGTTGGGTTACTCTGAAGAGCAGGTTCAACTTGTACTAAATAAACTTGGTACTGATGCTTTAATAAATGATATTTTGGGAGAACTTGTCAAACTTGGGAATAAAACTGAGACTGATCAGACTGTAACTAATGCTAACACTAGTGTAATACGTGAAGCGTCTTCCATAGAGTCTCAGAGGTCAGAGTCTCCACTGCAGGAGGATGTGACAGAGGATGGTGACAACCTGAGGCCTGTAGTTATTGATGGCAGCAATGTTGCAATGAGGTACGTGACCATGAAGCTTTTGCTTTTATATTTAAATGAAAACAGAATGACCTCTTCCCATTCAAGCACTGATGTTCAGTATAGTTGCCTAAAACTGTATGCAGGTTCTCTCGCAAGTGTCTTCGTTGACCCCACAGTATGCCAGTCTTGTAATCAGGCTAGAGGTCTGTAAGAGTTCAGTGGTTTGTACTCACTGTTAAAACAACCATAGGTTAATGCCAGTCTCCCTTTGTAGGCAACTATCAAATCTTTCCTTCCCACTGCCAGCCTAGTACTTAGTTAATTTTTGGTAGGCACCATTGCTATGGGTAATTGCTGTATCCAGTTGCATACAGGACGTTAAAGCAAATGTAAGATTTTTTATGATTATAAAATAGTGATTTAGAATTAAGTGGTTTAAAGGATACTTATTCTTGGCAGGCCATTCTATGATAACTGGTCTGTCTGTACAATTGGTTTTAGTTCTCAGATTTGGAGTTAGGTTTTATTGCTATTAATTCCTGAGATTACTATGCTTCAGAGTTTCACTTACAGGCCCACAGATAACACAGCGTATCCTCACAGATAGCCTACAACATTCACCCATCTTGATCCCAGTCATCTAGTTGCATAGCAAGAAACTGGTCTGTGGGGAGGCACTGAGGTTCACGCTTCATCAGTGATTAGAGAGAGGAGATGGCAAAGAGAAACATGCTGAGGGGGGTTTATGGCTATATGAATGATTGAATGACAAATTGATTAGTAACTAATTGGGTAACTCATAAGGATTGTCTGATTACTAGCATCATGGTTTGGAAGGTCAATTTTAGTCTTCTGATAACTTGATGTGGTTTTCATTAGCTTAGTAATAAAAGTTTGTGCAAGACATTTCTGGGCTAAATGCACAGGTTTTTTTAGCTCCTAATCAAGTCAATTACCTTTAAATGAAGCTTTTAAAAATGAAATTTAAATACAACTCTTATTTACGACAATATGATAGTTTTTGTTTATTTAAGTAGATACGTTAATCCATAAAGCAAGGATGCTTCTGTGTAAATGGGGTATTCCTGTGAGTTCTTTCTGCCTGATGTGTCATTCCTAATCTTTTTGTTCAAATTGAACTGTAAAGGAAGTATGTCCAGTTGAACGAACACTGTTCTGGTACTCAACCAAGAAGTTATCCAGAGACTTCTAAAATGGGCTTGGATTGTATTTCACATAAACCTAAAACAGTTGTGTAAGTGTTAGCTAGTTAGCACAGCTCAGACTTGGTGGGTGGACTTAGGATCAGCTTCTCCCACAAACTGCACTGTACACACTCCAGAAGCAGCTCCAGATCAGTCACTTTTCCTTAATGTTTATTCTGCTATTAGCATAAATATTTAGGACCTGCCTTTCTGTACTCAATTCACTTTCTTGACCACCTACATAAAATGAGCCAAAGATGAATGCATGCTACAGGGCCTTAAAACAGATTATATCTATTAATATAACAGTCTTTCTGTATTCCAAGAATTGAATTAACAGGTCTTTACTTGTTTTCTACCAAATTTAATCACAGAATCATTCAGTTTGGAGGGGACCTCTGGAGATCTTCTAGTCCAATCACCTGCACAGAGCAGTGTCAGTTCGAGGCCATGTCAAGTTGGGTTTCAAACGCCTCCAAGCATGGAGACTCAACATATTGTCTGGGCCAGTGTTTCAATGCCCTTGCTGTAAGAAAGTTTTCTTTTTTTATGTTTAAACAACATTTCTTGTATTCCAGTTTGTGCCCATTGCCTCTTGTCCTGTCACTGGACACCAGTGAGAAGTCAGTTTCTGTCCTTTTTATTCCCTCCCATCAGGTATTTATACACATGAGTAAGATCCCCCTGAGCATTCTCTTCTCCAGTCCCAGCTCTCTTGGCCTCTCCTCCTATGACAGGTGCTCCAGTCCCTCGATTAATTTTGTTGTCCTTCACTGGGCTCTCTCCAGTGTTGTCCATGGTTGTTTTATACTGGGGAGCCCAGAACTGAACCCAGCGTTCCAGATGTGTCTTGCCAAGGCTGAGCAGAAGGGAAGGATCACCTCCCTCGACCTGCTGGCAACACCTGTTGGCCTTCTGTGCTGCAAATGCACATTGCTGGCTCGTGATCAGCTTGGTGTTCACCAGAAACCCGAGGTCCTTCTCTTCAGAGTTGCTTTCTGGTTCGTTGGCCCCCAAACTGTACTGATGCCTGGTGTTAGTCCTCCCCAGGTGCAGGATGGGCATGTCCTTCTGTTGAACTTGCAGAGGTACCTGTTGGCCCGTTTCTCTACCCTGCCAGGGTCCCTCTGAATGGCAGTACACCCATCTGGTGTACTCCTCCCAGTTATGCATCCACTGCAAACTTACTGAGGGTGCGCTCTGTCCCGTTATCTAGGTCATTAACAAAGATGTTAAGCAATGCTCACCCCAGTATCAGTCCTTGGGGTATACCAGTACTGATTGGCCTCCAGCTAGACTTAATGCCATTAATCATAACCCTTTGAGTGCAGCAGTTCAGCCAGATTTAAGCCTACCTCTCTGTCCCCTTATCTTGCTCATACTTCATTAGTTTGTCAGTGAGGATAAGATTGTCAAAAGCTTTGTTAAAGCCACAATAAACAGCATCCATTACTCTCCTAATCCACTGAGCCAGTTATCTCACCACAAGGCTATGAGGTTGGTGAAGCGTATTTCCCCTTCATAAAAATCCATGCTGATTGTTCCTAATCTACATAATTTGTTAGGAAAGGGCTTCCAGGAGGATTTGCTCCATCACCTTTGCAGGGATCAAGGTGAGGCTGACCAGCCTGTAGTTCTCTGAATTATCCTTCTTGCCTTCCTTGAAGATAGAAAGGATATTTGCTCTTTTCTAGTCCTTAGGAATATTCCCCAGTCACCACAACCTTTCAAAGATTACCAAGAGTGGCCCTCACATTGTCATTAGCCAGCTCCCTCAACACCCTTCAGTGCATTCCATCAGGGCCCAGCAGCTTGGGAATGTCCCATTTCAGTGTTCACTAACCTCTGCTGCAGGAAAGTCTTGTCTTGTCACCTTTGCCCGACGTCCTGCACATCAGGGTGGACCAGTCTTGAACTTGGTGGAGGTGATCCTTGAAAATCAACCAGCCCTCCTGTGCCCCTCTTCTGTCCAGGGTCATATCGCATGGGATTCTCCTGAACAGGCCAAAGTCTGCTCTCCTGAAGTCTGGGGTTGTGATCCTGCTTTTTGCCTTGCTCGCTCTTCACAGGGTCCTGAATTCCACCACTCACGGTCACTGCAGCCAAGGCTGCCCCTGACCTTCACATCTCTGACCAGTTCTTCCTTGTTTGTAAGTATGAGGTCCCACAGGTTCCCTTGTTGGGTCCTCAGTCACCCACATTAAGAAGTTACCATCAATGCACTCCAGAAACTTCCTGGATTGCTCATGCCTTGCTGTGTTGGCCAGCCTATTAGCAAAGACACTTTTGTTCTGCTTGGTCAAGTGGATCCCACCTCTTCCTAGAAATCAGTCCTTGATTATGAAAGCCAGTCCCATGTTTGTAAAAGATGAGTCCCTGTTGCTGACACCAGCTGTGCAACTAGTTGTTTACTGGCAGGATCTGTCCTTTTCCCTTCAAGAAAATAGGTAATAGTAAATAAGCACTTTAAATACTTAAAAGGAAAGATTTCAGCTTTTACAAGTAAAAGAACAATGTTCAAAGCATTGGGGGAGATATGGGAATTCACCTGCAGTTCAGACAATCTTCTTCAAATTTCTGTATCTAGATGTCCAGGGTCCTGTTCTGAGTAACTAACCTATAAATTGGCAAAGTCTATTTTTTTCTTTCCTCTTTGCTTTTCCAAGCTGTGGCCAATGAGTTCACTTTGGAGTTGCTAAATGTAAGTGGGTCTGTGCCCTAAGTAAGACTGTAGATAGTCTTTCGAGAGATATTCTTGGTAGCTCTCTCACAGAAATGGGTAGACTGTGATCTATATTCTTACTCCCATGTTGTTGTAATACACATACTTAATGATAGCATTTACTATTAGAATTATTCTAGATAAGAACTGCTAATTTTCCTTTAAAGGATGTGTTTGATGGGGGCAGGGGGAAGTTTTGTAGAGAAGGTTGAGGTGAGTGATGTCTGATAATACAAGTAGGATGAGACAGCTGTCCTCTTCTGGAAGCATCTGTGTGCTGCCCTGTGTCTCACTTGCATGACTAATTGAGGATGCGGTTTCACAAAACATCTAATGAGTGACACAGAGTGGCTTACTTTCAGTCTTGCCTCTATCTCACTGCTGGGGATGCTTTCCTACCTGCACCTCATCTAGTGACTGCGTGGCTGCAAAATGAGTTGATTCAGGTCCCTAATTTGGAGAAAAAAAAATCGGAAAGGATTATTTTTCCATTAGACCTGTAAATGAAACCCGGTCTTTTTGTGGTTGGGAGAACAGCTAGGTCTGACACAAAGGAGGAAGGATGTGTCTGATTACGTGACTGGATGTTCATGTTTGTGTAACTGGTTGCATCTAGTCAACTGATGATGGGTGGATTTGTGGTTCCTTGAGGGCAGCACAAAACAAGGCTTGGGCCAGAATAACTTCCTCTGGCCAGCGAGAGCCAGCATGTATGGTGACTACTCATGTTCCAGACAAGACGTTTTAGCAAACTGTAGTTAAAAAAAACCCCTATCTCTCAATTTTTCTGCCTTTTGGTAATGCTTGGAAAGCTTTTCTTATACTTTGAGATGGCATTGCTTGTCTTTTGTGCCTTAAACTGAAAACTGTTAATCAGATACATCTTGTGTATTTCAAGTTTAAAACTCCAATATTGGCTAAAGAATATGAATTGGTTAAAGTTTTAAAAACAAAACAAACCCACTCTTTCAACTGAAGAGCAGAAAGGTGGCTTTTGCAGGCTATGACTTGAAGAATTCCCATTTAGTTTCTATGGGATACTTCAAATCTGGTCTTGTTCTTTCGTTATTCTAGCTTTCATGGTGTTGACTTAATCCTTTTCCAGAAAAGTAAAGACGACTACACGTTTAAGCCTAACACACACAAATTCTTCTTTTAGAATATTCTTACAGATGAGACTGATTTTTCTCTGTGCATGTGTGTGTAAACTTAAAATCAGAGCTGAACAGCAAATTAGATAATCCCCTAGAACAGCTGTAGAGCTCGATAGACACTTCCCACAGCTGAGAGTGAGGCTGGACTAAGGTGTAGGACCTGGATTCAGTTGTGCCATACCTGAGCAGTGACCTGTGTTGGCTTTCCAGAGAACTGTGTAGCTCTAACCCTGTGTCATAAGGTGGGGTTTTTTTGCATGTAGATGATGTTGTAATGCAAAATCTTCATTTAGAACCTTAGTCCACGTGACTGAGGCAGGCATTTGTCCATAGACATAAAAATGCACTCAGGACCTTATTTATATGCACAGCATAGGTAATAGGTAACACATTTCAGTCAATAGTAGTTCTGTATCCCTGTGTGATGAGATTTAAGCTACCCTAAATTTTCCCTTTACATAAGTGATGTAGACAAAAGAAGGTGATCTCTACCCATCTAGCAACAGCAGATCGTCAGCTCCTCACCCCTACATCTGTCTGTTCTCCAGTGGGTTCTTGGACCTGCTCTTCCCCGGCTTCCTCAGCTGAGCCTGCACAGTCTGGAATGGAGGGAGAAGGTCCTGTTTCTCCATGAGGCAGCAGAGGCAAGGTTTTGAGGTTCTCTTTTGCCCCTTCATCTTAAGAGTTCCCTTTACTGCTGAGGTTCAGAGGGAGGGAGTTCCTTCCGAAGAGAGAAGTATACTGCAGCACATTTGCACAGTCCTTCTCCTTTGCTTGTCCTTTTCAAGGATAAGGTTGGGATGCTGAGAATTGCCTAAAATTGGTTATTGCTGTGATACTTCTCGTTGCTGGAATCCAAGTCAGGCTTTTGCCACCAAGAGGTAAGGAATAAGGAACAGAGTTGTTAGTTACAAAGACAGTGGGAAAATTTTAACTATATTATTCATTTGCTTCTGTTCCATATTTGTTAATTTTCCCTGGCTACCCTGGGTGCCTTCAGACTTTGCTAACATAAAAAGAATGAGTTTCAAATTTTACGTAAATGTATATAAAATTATGTTGAAAACATATAGGCAAAAAAGACGTCTGCTGTGCTTACAGAGAGTGCAACATGAAGATAACACTTATAAGCAAATAATTGGATATTTTATTTGCTGTATTATAATTTTTAGGCAACCACTTTCAGAATTATGTAGGCAAAAGAACTGAAGTATTTTGATCATGTGCCATCTGGGTTTGCAGGTTGAAATCAGTCAATCTTGTTTTAAGCAATTAGATTCTTCTGAAAACTTCACCCTTAGGATTCCCAGGCCATGGAGGTGATGCACTTCAGTTTCCCCTTTTGGAAAACCTTGGCCTGTACATTTAAATGGTGCTTGATGGTACTTCATTGCACAAGGGAAAACACAATGCGAGATAACCATTGCATACTTTATTTTTATTTGTGAGAGGAAGATGCTGATTTGGGGGAATTGTTTTTTAGTTAAATGCACTCCCGCCTAAGACAGGTGTTTTACAGTTTTCTTACAGCTCTCATGCTCAGCTATCCCTTCAGCTGTGGATGTTCTAGGTGCTTGGTGGCATCAGAAACATACACCCAGGCCTGACAGACATGACAGAGACCCCAGTGCCATTCAGGAGTGGCATTCAGCTGGAGGAAGTGTGAGATACCCAAAGGTGCCTAACTAGCATTAGACATCTCTGTTTAGGCAACTGAGTCTTGTCCCCGTGCCTTAATCATGAGGCAGGTCATTTGGCTGTGGTAAAAGGTTCACTGATACCCTGTCTACATAGAAGATTTTCCACAGCTGCAAACTATGTCAACCAAAGGATGGTTTGATTGTCTTATCTATTCCATCTGTCATTTTCATATGGCAATTTAATTGTATATGTATTTTAACAAACTAACAATTTAGCTGCATTAGCCTCTTCTCAGATTGCGTGTTGCTGAGCTTGGTAGACGCAATTGTATCTTGGTACCTTGATTAAGACATTCATCTTTCAGTGGCACTGGCTGTCTAGTTTCTTAGGTTATTTTGAGAAGTCACTTTAAGGAATAGATAAAAATATTTTTCCAACAAGTAATGATCATGTGGATAGGAGCTTGTCACTGGCAACTTTGAGTATAACTTCTCTTTGCCTGTTTTGACCTCTGACTGCTGACTGCGTGACTCTTGCTCGATCAGACACCCACATGTATGTCTGGCTGGCGACTGTGCTTGCCATACTCTGTAGAGTGCCTCGGCACTGGAAGCCTTACAGACAAAAGATGTTTTGAAAGACGTTACAGCTTCCAAGGCTTTTTTTCTTTCAAAGACCTCAAAGCATTGGGATGATTTGTCATGGGCTAATGGAAAAAAAAAACATTTGGGAACTTTCATCCACTTTGTGTCAGCACCAAAATACATATATAAGGAATAAATACAGGCCTGATGGAAGGCCTGGGTTACTGAGAAATGCTTTGGAAAAATTATTTCTGTGATTAAGAAATTAGTAGAGCTTTAAAAAAAAAATAAAATAAAAAGGGATGAGGCTAGTGACAAAGCCAGGCTGCCAGGCTGATGAGTCACTAATATGATACAGGGTGGAAGTTCTTACCTCTCTATGCTATGGACTGAACACTGTTTTCCTGCTATGACATGACAAAAGAAAATAGTTCGGTAACTCTCTAAATTTACCAGGCAGATCTGTGTTTTAGTTTTGTTCTTCTTGCTTTTAATCAATATGCTTTTACATGGGAAGTACCTTGATGTATCCAGATTTCAGCTGTATAAAAACCTGTGTGTGTATTGCAACAGACTTTATGGTAGACCTCAGCTCTAATGTCCCTTGTCATCAATGTGTATGTTTTCTGTAGCTTTCAAAATCTGAGAGCTCCATGTTGGTTTGAATATTGCATTAGAGCACACCAGAAGTCTTGCAACTATTGTAAGTAGTCAGTGGTTTAGGAGTGTATACCACAACTCTTTTCAAGACAGTCACTTGAAAATCTAGTTTGGGGGCTAGGAAGGTAACAGAGAAAATGAAAATGTTCTCATCAGATGTTTTGCCACTTTATACTAACTCTCCTAGCCTACAAAATGCTTGATTGATTTTCGCTCAGGAAGTGTTATACTAATTTTTTTTTTTCATTTAAAAATAAAACCACAGCTATCAACAGGCCAAATATAGAAGTGGTGATAAAAAGAATCATTCATGCATGGTGTGAAAGAAATAGATACTTCTTAAGGAATATACTTCATTTTCCTTCAACTAAAAGTGATAGATTAAACATAGGCAGCAAGCAGAACCAAAGCAGTATACACCAATGTCTCACCCAGGGCTACAGCTGTCATCCTGACTGCTCTGAGCTTTCACATACTTCTAATAACTGGGAAGAGATTTTTAAAAGTAAAGTTTCATGACAAAGAAATACAAACATTTCTTCTCTTTTTTTCCTTCTGGTTAGTTGTAAAAAAGTCAGAAGCAGCAGCATGATTTCAGTCTTTTTACCATATGATGTAACATAAAGCTGATGAAGCACAAAGATCACAAAAAGGAGAGCATCAAATCTGCATGACAACAAAACAGAAGAAAATAACAAATTTTAATTGCATATCTTTTTCACAGACTTACTCACTAATCATTTAAATTTCTTGGAATTTGTATCCACTCAGATACCAGCTTCTGCATGTGTCTGAAAAGAAGCAGAAAAAAATGTGAAGATTTATACGAGCTATAAATCCACTTGCTCAGCAGTGCAGAAAAGCTAGTATGCCTTGTAATGCATTTCCCATTTCTGTTGCATACAGTTTAAGTATATTTAAATTTATGTGCTGGATGAAAGAATTTTAATAGTCTGTATTAGGCAAGAGAAAACTAAGGAGATGAACTGCCTGGTCCTCCCTCTGCCTTTAAAAATGTGGCTTGAATTCCAACCTGATGGAAAGCAACAGGCAAGAATGTTCATTTCTTTCAGAGAGGCCAGGATTTCATTCCAGAAATTATTTCTCAGACTTACGGCAAGAAATGTACTGTTACTAAAATGTAGTCTAACAAAACGCTTGTTTGCCATCAGGCGTGAAAAGTGGTTTTATCCATTTGAAACCGTGGAGATTGTTTAGAGTAGTAACAGTACAGTGATTTCACTGGAATTTAGTAGCTGGAACAAGCCTTTCCTGACTGTTTTAAAATGGATTGCAGTATGCTTATGGTTGCACATGACCTGCTGATAGCATGAACAGTAACTTCTTCTATCAGGCTTTGCAAAGGAGGCCTTAAGGCTGCTCACTGGGTACTGAATGCCCACCAAGTGTCCTGGTTTTGTGTTGTCGCAGGGAGATGTAATTAGACTTGCCATGGCTAGAAATACTGTTGGCCATTTTTTCTATGCATATGTGCACATGCATTTTAAATGTGACATATCTGTGTGTGGTTTGGTTTCCCATTCCTGGGTGGTTATGAAATACACAAAGATACTACTCTTTCAGCCAAACAAGTACAAGAATAATTGTACAGTATAGAACAATGCCTAGAAAAAACATCGCTATGTGTTTTATTATTACAGTGTTATTACAATGTAATAGTGTATTACATGACATTATCATACAAAACAGGGAATGTATTATTGCAGAGGCCTATAACCATAGCTAAACAGGATATTGAGGTACATAGATGTCTTGCTTCTGACAGTGTTCCTACTATAGCCCTATAGGCACAGAAGATGGACTTAAACTATCCTTGGAGTACCCTGTGCCAGCTAAAATATACAAACTTTGATTATTATGGCCAGCAACAATTGCAATATTTTAGTATATGGTTATGTTTCCAGGTCATTTCTTCAGCATCATTAGAAGAGGAAGTAGTAGAGTTCCTCACTTAAATCCAGATAATGTTAGCGGGCTCTTTCCTCCCCCTCTTTTTTTAAAATTTTTTTTAATTTTATTTTTTTGCTTGGGGCCTGTGACCTTGAACACAGCCTCTGCTGAGGATGATGCTTTGTGAGAGGTGTTAGCTGCAACTCATTCTCTCTCAACACGTACAGGTGAACATGTATGCCACCTCCTTTGTATGCTTCTGGAATCTGAAGATTCTTTCAATTTTTTTCTCACTTTTACTGTGGCACTTCATCCATTGCAGAATTACTCAAGCTCCCTCAAAATATCAAGGAATGTACAGCAGTGCTATGTTTTAGAAAGCTGGAAATAGTAGGTACTTTAAAATGGTCCTACTGGGAAAAAAAACAAAAAAAACAAAAAAACTTTCTGGTGGTTTTGTTTACCTCGAAACATGCCAGTAGGAGCTTTTAGGATCGCTGTGGCTGTCCATCATCATACTGTCACCTTCACAAATCACTCCACGGTGAAAGAATTGTCTTTTACCTTTGTGAAAAGCAGATCGTGGCATACCTGCTATACACGCAAGCCAGCCAAGTGAAAAGTAACAGCTTGCTGCAATGCCCCTGTGTTTCTTCTGCTACATAGAGCTGTGGGCTTGGGAGAGACCTCACAAAAGTTGCTCGTCTCTGCCTGAGCATGTAGAACCCAGACTGGCCCCAGAGGAGCCATCTGACTTGTTCTGCAAAGTGTCTGGTGAGGAGATCCCAAAATCCATGGGCAGACTGTCCCATTGATCAGTTAGAAGGCTTTTTCTAAGATACTGCTTAACTGTTCCTTACGCTAGTTAAGGACTTTTCTGTCCCTACCCAATGGGACTATCGTGGGTCGGCCGCAGCTCCCCCCACCAGCAGAATGGGGGAGAAAACAGGAGGAACAGGAGCAAGAAAATTCATGGGTCAAAATGACAGGGAAATCACTCACCAAGTACTGTTGCATGCCAAACAGACTCAGCTTGGGGAATTTAACTTAATTTATAGCCAGTTAACAAATACTTAATTACTGATTCAGGTATTGGGAAACAAAAAAAGACAAATATTAAAATACTTGGGGGAAAAAACATCTCTCCTTTTCCCAGGCTCGCTTCACTCCAAACCCCTGTCCTCCCCGCTTCCTCATCACAGCCTCGCTGCAGACACCTCTCCTGTGCCTTGAAATGGCTGCAGGTGACACTCGGTCCCTTCAGAAAGGCTGTAAGCAGTGCAGGGGGTTGGGGTCAGGACGTCGCAGTTTTTCTGCGCTGCTCCTTCCTTCTCGTACTTTTCCTGTTCTCCATGGGCTGCAAGTCCCTCTGGGGGTGTACCTGCTCCTCGTGGAGCACCTCTCCTCCTCCTCGAGCCTTGGTGTTCCCTCATTCCTTTCTCCTTAGTTGTGGAGCTGGCTAGAGCTGGGCATGCCTGGGATGGGGCAGCCCCTGACCTCTTTTCACAGAGGCCACCCTGCAGCTCCCTGCTACCAGAACTTTTCTATGGACAGCCAATGGTTGATTGCTGTCCTCTATTTTAATTACCTTCTATATATTGAAGATTGTTTTCTTCTTCCACACACTGCCTTTTTTCTCCAGATTAACTAAATGCACTTCCTTCAGCCTTTTCCCATAGGTCTCGTTTCACTTTCTTTTGGATTCTTTCCACTTCATCTGTGTCTTTTGAATAAGTCGTGCCCGAAACTGGATGTAGAAGTTGGCTGAGGACTCATCTGCCTTTAGAAAATTACACAATTGTGTCTCTTGCCTTACCTCAGACTGTTATTGCACAACAGATGCACATCTTTTGTTCTGCTTGTGTCTGATCAGTTTCTGCTTAACTGTCTCTCCACAGCTTCTTTAATACACAATTAATTTTTCCTTCTGAAGTGCAGTACTAAGCAAATTCTTAGTTTTGTTGTGTTGATTTTGGACAGTCTCTCCAGTTTGCCTAATCTGTCCTGCAGTGTGCCTGTTATCCCCTTGGGCTTGGAGACCTTTTCTTCTCCCTGTTCAGATGGGACCTCACAGAGCCCCTGTAGCGGGTATCTGCTGCCTCTTCCCCTGCCGCCATGCGCATCAGTGCTCAGTACTCATCTGGCTGCACATTGCAGTCTTTCATGTTGGTATTTCAGGCCTCCTGCTTTCCCTCATCAAGTCTCTGTGGTGCCTGTTATACCCAGTACTTTAGGTTGGGCTATGAGGATTTTTAACACTCCCTACTTATATTTTTCCTTACTTGTCAAATCTGTGTACAGATGTTTGGCATATCTAGTATGCCTCTCCCACACCATTTTGCAAGTGATGGCAATGTTTGGGCAAGGCTCAGACTGACTCCCAGCTGCCCTTCGAGACCAAGGAGCAAGTGAAGAGCATGGCTTTGAGATCCGCGTTTCACTGTGATCTGCTTACCATCGTAGCAGAAAAAAAAGTCCTATAATAAGGAATTTTAATGTCTGTTTCAGCCATGGGAACAAAGAAGTATTTTCATGTCGAGGAATCAAATTGGCGGTAGACTGGTTTTTGGAAAGAGGCCACAAGGATGTTACTGTGTTTGTGCCAGCATGGAGGAAAGAACAGTCAAGACCTGATGCTCTTATCACAGGTAAGCTCTGTTCCACCTTTGCTGGTTTGTTTGATGCTTTGTGCAGCATGAGTGCTACTGCTCAAATGAACAAATCTTTAGAAATGAAAGACTATAATAGAAAGTATCTTTGGTGTAGTAACTTCACTGTGATCTTCAGGAAGGAAAAAGACTAAGCAATGCTCTCTTCAAGTCCTCCTTTTCTGCTTGCCTGACAAATTTTCCATTAACATTGCTACTTATTTCCTGAAGAATGTAATTTCTGTTTTTTAAAACTGTTATGCCCATGTAGCATTGGCAGCGAAGAGGTTTGAAGTTAGTGGTTCACTGGGTGATCTTTCTAGTGGTGAGCACATTCTGCCAGACTAGTCTGTCTGCCGGTCACCTGCAGTGAGTCACTGCCCACGCATGGGGTTACAGGAATTATCCTGACAGAAAGGGAACAGTTCCCCTTTTCATTGTTACTATTAACAAGTGAGACAGCTTTTGAAAATTTTAATTTTGAATGTGTTTATCTAGAAAAAAAAATTGGTGTATAGGTGTTTATTTCCTGATCAAACTAATTGATTCTGTGTGCAGGCTGGAGAGTCGTCCTCCCTCTGCCCTAAAGTTGAAGCAGAGGAGAATCTGGGGTTAAAAAAAAACAAACTAGAATTTAGGGAGGGAGAAGGGATTGGGGTTTGGGGTTTTTTTGGGTTGGTTTTTGTTTTTTTTTTTAACTTGGCTACCTTGAAAGCAGGGGAAGCTTTTGAGAGTAGTAGCTATGGCTTCTAAAAGAGTATGGAAGCATGTTTTGATTACCACATGCATTTTCAAGTGTCTGGAAAGATCTTCACAACACTTCATTTCATTTTCTTGATTGCTACTAGACTATATCATGTTGATGCAAGAAAATGTTTGGAAAGCTGCTGTTCTCCCCTCATCACAGACAGTGTGCAGCCTTTCTCTTGAAGCCTTTCTCTTTCACTGTACTAGTGTTTGAGGTATGAGAAGAGCATTGGCTAAGTAGAAAAGATTTGGCTATTTAGAAATAAATTGTGACATCTGCAAGCTGTGGACAGGGCTAGAAGCCCCAAAAGGATTTTCAAGAAAGTAGCAAGACTTAGAATTGACCAGTTGTCTAGCAATGAAAAATCAGTTTGCCATGTGTCATCATGGACCCTGAAAATGGGAGGAAGATCAAAGCAGGTTATATTCTGTAAAACAGACATTCTTCAGTTTTCTTATCAGGATGCAGGGAGCCTGTTTGCTACTAGCCTTGAGAAATACATTGTGCTGACACTCCGTTTCCAGAGATACACACCTGAAATGTGTGGCCACCTGGAATTTTGGAAAAGTCTTAGATGACTAATGTGAGGATGGTTCTAGACTGTCAGTATTCATGAGAAGCTTCTTGGACTAAACAACAGCTGCATCTTTCTTATTATTACCTACCAATCATTACATGGCAGATTTTTTTATTCTTTCTTAGTGGGGAAAAAAAAATCACCCTCCATCATACTCCTACTCATCATTTACTGCATGGTGGGGGGTGGGGTGTGAATACAAAAAGGTTGGATCTCATTTAAAATCTTTTGCTTTTTCTACTAAGCAGATAAATGCTTGTATCAAATATATTGCTTATATGTAATATTAATGCTGTATTTCTTCCTGTTGGAGTCTTTGTTTTTTTCCTAGATGGAACATGTTCCCTGTTAAGTTTCTTGTGCTACAAAACAGTTGAGTTATTTGAGATCTCAACCATTATTAAAAGCCGTGACTCATATTCACTGCGCAAGCATCTTCTGCCATTTTAGATGTTGCTTAGCTTTAGGAGAATCAATACAAGGGGTGTGTGCCCCAGTGCTAGGTACAACCTCCTTAGTAGCCTGAGCCCATCTTGCAAAGCTCCTTGGGATCTCCAGGTTCCACACAAAGAAAGAGAAAATGCTTTTGGATAGGTGATTGACAGACTGTGTAGGAAAAGAAGGAATTACATAAAATGTTAAACATGCTTATTTAGCAGGATTAAAGAGAAATCTGTTTGGATTTGATAAGACCTTGTATATAAATTTGTAAACCTTTTAAGGAAAGATACATGCTGAACTATTACTGGAGGTAAAACAAAAACCAAAACCACATTTGCTGTTGGTTACAAGATGGCATCAGAGGTCTTTTTAGGGGATGCTGTTAATGTTTGTGAAGATCCTGAGTGTTTGTATAGAATGTGGGTTTTCTAGTCCTTGAGGGTACTAGTAGTAACCCATTCTCTTGGTAGGCAGAGACCTTTATGAGACAGTCCCATTAACATGAGCTACTGGAATTATTTCAAAAGATGTTTCTTGCTGGGTACCACAAAGACCTGGAAGAGGTCTGTCTTTACCAAGGAGCTCAGTTACGGGAAACCCTTGGCTGTACTTGGGTGTAGCCGTCCTATTCGCTGAAACCTTCAGTAATGTTTAAAACCACCCCTTCAAACAGAGCTTTTCACAGACATTTTGATAAGTAGTGTTTCTTTTGAACCACAGCAACATGAACAAAGTCCCCTGTGTTAGTCCTAGAGAAATGGTGTGGAGAAGGTTTTGATTTGTTTGTGGGGTTTTTTGAAAGTATTGCCAGTTGCCTGCTGACTGTAACTTCAAATATCATATATCACACAACTTCTGCTGGACTATAACCATTTAAGACATGTTTAGTCCTAAATGCTTGGCTTTTCTTCCCCAAATCTAATATCTTTGGAGATTAAACTACTCTCTTTTCCTTTTTTTCTTTTTTAACTTTTGATTCTTATTCCTTGTAGATCAAGAAATCTTGCGTAAATTAGAAAAGGAGAAGATTCTGGTGTTCACACCATCCCGCCGAGTGCAAGGGAGAAGGGTGGTATGCTACGATGACCGATTTATAGTGAAGTTGGCCTTTGATTCAGATGGCATCATTGTTTCTAATGATAACTACAGGGATCTAGCTAATGAAAAGCCTGAATGGAAGAAGTTCATAGATGAACGCTTGCTGATGTATTCATTTGTTAATGACAAGTAAGTCATTCTGTCTTTATATGTGTCACTAAAATAACTGAGGAAAGGACAGTTTGAAGACTTGTATGAATTTCTTATGTTACACCCAAATTGTTAGGTACATGTAGGAAAACAGGAGGAATAGTTGATCATAGATTTGGTCTTCTGATTAAAAGTATTCGAAATCTGGTTTTTGCTAGAGCTTTTTTATAACAGTATTTTTATATTTTTTATGCAATTTTAACTCTTTTCGTGTATGCCAATGTGTATGCTATATTTGATGTATACTATGGTATAATATTCCAGTTCTCTTGATATACTGAGACAGCATTTTTGAGTGCCTGTGGTTAGACTCCTAAATACTAGAGTCATAGAAAAACCCATGTTGGAATGAACCTCAGGAGATCTCTAGTTCAACTGTCTGCTTAGATCCATCTAGGGTATCTTCATACCCTGGCATACAGATCAACTGCAGTTATTACTGATGGCTTCTTGTAGTGGGAGGGACTTGGTACTCTGCCAAGCAGACACTTGTATTTGAGTGCCTAAATACTGATGGAGGAGTCCTAGACAATCAGAACAGTTTTGCAAAGTTAGTTGTGGCATTTTAAGAAATTGCTGCCCTTACTTTCATTTAGGAATGGGTTGTATGCAGCCCTGGTTTGCCACAGAGCAGTCAGCAGAGCTAGACTAAAGGTGTCTGAAGCAGACTAGGAGTGTCCACACAGTCTATTTCTATGACTCATCTCTCGGGCAGTACCTGCAGCAGAAAGGTGGCCTTTCAAAACAGCTCTCAAAATACCCAGGCTTAAAAATGTCAGCATGGCAGGTTATGGTGTAGGACATAGTCATGAGGTTCTTGGTCATTGCATGAGGAATATAAAAAGGCTTGCTTGCTTCCATAATACTTTTTGCTTTATAGATTTATGCCTCCTGATGATCCTCTTGGCCGCCATGGTCCAAGTCTGGACAATTTTCTTAGGAAGAAGCCTATTGTGCCAGAACATAAGAAGCAACCATGTCCATATGGTAATTTGATTTAACTTGTCAGTTTTTCTGTACTGCTGGGACTGGGAACCAAGCTCCTGCTTTACTTTAACACTGCCAAAAATAAAAGCTTTTTAACAGAGGTTTTTACATTGTTATCTTAACCTGAAAATGGTTGAAATAATGAACTGATGGTGGAAACTGAAGTGCTTTTTTTTCATGTGCTAGTTAGAGAACATTTCTGTCTACCAGCTGAACTAAAGGAGCATAAATCGTTCGTAGGAATAGATCCAAAACAGCACCTAAATTCTGCAGGTTCCAGAAAGCCTTTTTCTAATGTGATTTGGTCATAAGACATCAAAGTTTTCTTCCAGAAAATTGACTGAGCTGTTAGAAGTTTAGCTACTGAGCATCCCTACAGGGACACCACCATCTTGACTGAGCTGAAACCTGCTGGTCTTACGACTCTGTGGGACTTTCCTGTTAAGTTTTCTGCCTGTATATCTCCTTGGCCCAATACAGCAGGTGTGTACAGACACACTGACAGTGTCATGTTCAGCTCAAAATGTGGCTGGTAGTGTTGGTCTGCCTTCTTGAAGCACTAGCTGCAGCACACTACCACTGCCTCTTTTTCCCCACAATACAAGAGAGGAGACCTTAAATCTCACCCTGTGTCACACAAAACCATTTGCAAGATCTTTCAAATCATCAGTAAAACTTTAAATGAGGGGCATTTCCATTGTTTGATGATTAGCAGATTTTGGTTGAAGGGTTTTTTTTATCTGATTATGTTTGTATTAATAGGGAAGAAATGTACCTATGGACACAAATGCAAATACTATCATCCAGAAAGAGGAAATCAGCCTCAGCGATCTGTAGCTGATGAACTTCGTGCCATGTCTAGAAGCACAGCTGCCAAAACTACAAGTGAAGGAGGACTGGTAAAAAGCAATAGTGTTCCCTGTAGCACTAAAAATGATGGCACTTCTGAGCTGAAGCGTGCTGCTCCAAAGAGGCAATCGGATCCTAGTATAAGGACTCAAGTCTATCAAGACTTGGAGGAAAAGCTTCCCACCAAAAACAAATTGGAAACCAGGTCTGTACCTTCTTTAGTTAGTATACCAAGTTCCTCTACTGCAAAACCCCAAAGTACTGCACCTTTAACTAATGGCCTTCCATCCGGAGTTCACTTCCCACCTCAGGATCAAAGACCACAGGGACAGTATCCTACAGTGATGATGGCAACCAAAAATCACGGAACACCAATGCCTTATGACCGGTATCCAAAATGTGAGTCTCCTGTGGATGTAGGGTATTACTCTATGCTGAGTGCATATTCAAATCTAAGTATATCTGGTCCACGTAGTCCTGAAAGGCGCTTCTCCGTGGACACAGATTATAGGATTAGCTCTGTAGCTTCCGACTGCAGCAGCGAAGGGAGTGTTAGCTGTGGCAGTAGTGATTCCTACGTGGGTTACAGCGATCGGTCTTACATGAGTTCACCTGACCCACAGCTAGAGGAGAACTTGAAGTGCCAACATATGCACCCCCATGGCCGCCTTAACACTCAGCCCTTCCTACAGAGCTACCACGAGCCTCTCACACGAGTGCAAAGCTATAGTCATGAAGAACCAAAGCATCACCACAAACCTCCAATTCCATACATGGCTGTGCATCTACAGCATCCAACAGTCGGTGCTCGTTCTAGTTGTCCGAACGACTACTCTACATCTCAGAGTTCATCACATTCAAAGACCATGCATCTGGGCAGAGCCCTCGTGTCCACGAGAATAGACAGCATTTCAGACTCGCGTTTATATGATAATTCTCCATTAAGACACAGAAAGCCTTATTCTGGCCAAGATGGGCTTGGAAGTTGGGATAGGCAGAGTTATGGGATGGATGCATATGGCTACCGCCAGACCTACTCCTTGCCAAGTAACCCCACACAGCCGTGTTACGAGCAGTTTGCCTTCCAAAGCTTACCTGAACAGCAGGACCAGACCTGGCGCGTACCATACTGTGGAATCCCGCAAGACCCTCCAAGGCACCAAGACACCCGGGAGAAGGTTTACATTAACCTCTGCAACATCTTCCCCCCTGATCTTGTGAGGATCGTTATGAAGAAGAACCCTCACGTGACGGACGCTCAGCAGCTCGCTGCAGCCATCTTAGTGGAAAAATCTCAGCTAGGTTATTGAGAGATGATGCATCTTTGTGGTGTCTAGTAGTTTTCAGCTCAGCTCTAATGCTGAGGGAGGTTTGCTACAATAGCATTTGGGATCTCCTTCTCAGCAAGGAGGTTATATAGTAATCCATTTATGTGAAATACTGTATCATGGAGTCTGTATGTATAGCCCCATGCATCGGAAGTACCAGATATGTTTTGTGTTCTAGTTTGAAAATTTTTAAATGGCTATTTTCACAGCTGGAGAATGTTCCAGTTTAAATTAATATATATATATATATATATATATATATATATATAAAAAAAAAATCTGTGGTCTCTGGTTATAATCTTTGGTGCATCAGGGGTTTATATGCAGCACTTTCTATCCTTGTTACATGTTGGGATTTTTAGTTTTGTTTTTTAACTCGCTGGATGTTTGTCCTTGGGCTGCATGGTATTAAAACAACCTGCAGAAAGAGGATTTTGCTACTTCTGGCAGGCAATTTTCAAGCCAAGTTTTTGAACTTTTTACAACACCATAAGTATGTATGTATGTTTGTTACTGTGAGCTTTTATGTGCTATAATCATCTATTTATAGGAAACAAAGATTTACTACAGCACTGACTTCATTTTTTTTAAACAAATAATTAAGTTACCAGTTAACAGTGAAATGGGTAACAATATATTGGTAATTTATAGTATGGCACTTTTCATTGCTTGCTTTGTTTTGTTTAAAATAGTTTGTTGATGCAGTCAATTAGGAAGGTCAGATGCAATCAGAGGAGGAAAAAAATCTTTTTCTTTTTTTTTTTTTTTTTTTAACTTATGGATAAGGCAAAAGCCTTATTGCTTGCTTTTCCCAGGTGCTGAGGATTTGCAGCCCCCTTTGAACCTAATATAAGCTGCAAACACTCAGAATGTCCCTAAACCAGGCCACCCTGTTTCAGTTCCCGTGTGTTGTTACCCAGCTCTGTGTATTTATGGTCAGTAGAAGGGGGCCTGAAATAGTATGGCCCCGTTTAGTTGTTTTATGTGTTTCTTCTTTGTATTGCTGCACAAGTGTACTGGATAAAATATGCTTTTCATAAAATATTTACCTGTTTTTAAATGAATTTAATTATCTCAATGCAAGTTTTGTATTTAAGATACTGTTTGATTTTTCTTGCTATTTATCAAGGCTGGCCTGAAAAGGTTTTGTGTGTTGAGGATATGCAACGTTTTTTAACTGCACTATAGAAATGATATTGTAGCTCAAAATAATAACTTAAACTTTTTTTTTTCTTTCTGTTTTGGTTAGTGAGGGGAGGGTTGCGGGGAGAGAAGATACTGTATGTGTTCCTGAAGTTAGGTTTTGGCCTGTTGCATCGTATAGGCCTGATTCTTGCCACAAATAGTGTAGTTTTAGAAACAGACAAACCAAGTCTGGTTTAGTATTAGTAAGGGATATTTCTGGTTTTAAGTCATGGGTTTTACTAGCACCTCGTAAGCTTTTTAAATTTATATATATATAAAATAGAAATAGATTTTGCAATTGATGTCAGATGTACTTATGTGACTGCCAACAGTTTTAGGTTTCCATCCATTGTAACAATGTTCAGTGTTAAAAAAAGAAAAATCACTAGTTTACACTATTACTGCTGATAATTTTGGTACATTTGCTGGAATTTAAAGTAAGGCCCTGAAGAACCAGAAAGTACCTTTTACGGTTGATACAAATTGTATCTTTTTAACTGAGAACTATTTTGATTTGTAGATTTAGTAGAAACAGAAATGCATAACTATAACTAGTCTTTTGGGCAACATTTTATCCCTTATTTAAAAATTAGAGATTTCAGACATAGAATAGACTTAGGCAAGTAAAAGTAGGTATTTATTTAGGTGTCTGTCTGGATTTCACATATTCAAAAAAAAAGAAACTATTGGCATCTTCTTCCTTCTAAAATCTTTGTAGTGGGAACTCACTAAAATAAAGGTAAAATGCTGCCTGAAAATGATGTCCAAGCACCTTTGAATACGAAGATGTTTTCACTACTTGTGTGACACCGTGTGTTGCAGCGAGTAGGGTTTGGGTATACAGTAAATGCTTCTAAAGAGCATTGTGCTTATAGACATATCCAATAATCTGAACCATGTTCAGCAAACCAATTCAGGACGTAGTGCTCATGCAGCTTCCACTGCTGATGGGCTGCGGGATCTGCCGTCACCTGTCCCTGCGGCGATACTGGCGGGGCTCTACGCCATCTGTCCTGCATTGTCTGTTTAGGGAGAGGACCTCTTCACCTGTGGCATCAGTATTTCCCTGGATTTGGTTGGTCGCCATCCGTAGAGCATGTTATAATGTAGAGATCGATGCAGCACTGACGCTGAGGTCTGGACTGGGAAATGGGTCTCATCTTAGTTGTACGCTAAGATTTTTTTAAATTGAATTACACTTAAGTACTACACCATAGTGTAGATGTAGCTGTTTTAATAATGCAATTACTCTATTTGTGTTTTTAATGGGTTTCTACATTTATTTTTTTATGTAGGAATTTAGGTCTGCCAAAAGTTGAATTCCTTTAAGCATGAACAGAAACATGTATGTAATAGAGGCATTTTGTCTTTTTCCCTATCATGTGAGCATCAGAATGCTTCCTACCATGTACATGTAGCAGTCTGGCCTAGAGTACTGGATCAGCAGGGCTTAGCCACGTTGTTCAAACGGTGCGAGGAGATGCGTGGGACTGCGTGCTGCAGCGCCCAGACCTGGGTTATCAGTATTGATTGCCTCTGCATACGTTTAATGCAGTATTAAATCCCTGAAAGTGTGTTGATTGCTAGAAAATTCCTGTAATAGGTTCTGTGCTTTGTACTCAAGCACTAAAAATGCTTTAAAAATATAAGAACAGGGGTAATTTGGTGGTTTTTAATGTTGTGCAATGATGTGCTAGTTGCCCTTAGACACTCTTACGTTGGGTAAAGCAGATCTACTATGGACAAAATATTGTCCTTGATATTTCCTTTTTTTTGCTGTGATCTTAGAGAGAGTGAGGAGTTGTGTGTGAACTCCTCCATGATAAAGAGATCAGTCTGTATATTTAACAGCCTTTAGAGAGGACACCAGTAATAAACATGAATGCAATGATACCGGTCAAATACTACATTTGTCAATGTAATTGCATTGATGCAAATAACTGAACTGTAACATCCTGTGTTACTGAAACAGTAAAGGTAGGTCAGTGACACTGTCTTTGACCCAGCTGAGTGCTAGAATTGCAGTGAAGGGTTAAGTACCTTCAAGTTAGGCCTGTCCCACTGCAAAGAAGAGGGCAACACTTTCCTTGTCTTCAGTACTTGAGAGTTGTTTTGTTACTTAGCAGAAACTCTGTATTTTTAGATACAATCGCAAGCTATTATAGCTGCATCAGTAATAGTATATAGATACACAGTATTTTGAATGCATTTACATTGGGCACCTGCCCACAACTGTTTTGTATACAACAACACGTTGCCAATATTTAGAGGTTTTTAATATGTCCCATGGATACCTAATTTGGAGCTAAATATGCCCAGGCTATGACAGTATTCATCGCTTTGTTGTCTTTTTTTTTTTTTTTTTTAAATAGGTGTGTGTGCATATATATGTATATACACACACTCACATATACTTGGCAAGTGGGTTTAAGACTACTGCTAATAGTCTGAGGTTAAGATCACATCTTTTCAGGTGTACTATTTTCTTTGGCATGTCTGAACTGTAGCTTGGTCCTTCACTGCAAAATAGCTCTGGGGAGAGCCAAAAGCCTGATGTGTTTGTGTGATGCCCCAAAAAGAAGGCGTGCCAGTCTGGTGAAGCCCTTGAAGGGGACTTTTGCAGCCTCAAAGTATGTGGACTGTTGTGGAGCTGTTGATGATCTGCTGTGAAAGTCATAGCTAATGGTGAACACTTTTCCAAAAAAATCAAAGCTATTGTTATAAACCAGAGTACCTCACTTGGAACGGAAGCTGGAGGCGTTTGCCGCAGCAAGGTGAGCGCCAGAGGACTAAATGCCTTGGATGAGAGATATCACAGCGTCTTCCCTCAGTAAAAGACTACCAAAACATTTATCAGTTGATGGTTTGACCAAGGTATTTTCGATGTGTAAAGCTTGAAAAATGAGACACAATGCTTTCATACTCCCTGGAGCATTTAGAAAAATATCCAACTGACTTTTCATTGCTACTGAAAATTTAAAATACTGTGCAATTAAAGAGACCATTTTAAAAAATAAAAATAATTTAGAAATTATTTATTTTGATTTACAGTGTGACTCTTGCTAATTTATTCCTTGCATTATAAGGCTGTGGTGGAGTGCCGTTTATGTTTATTTATCATAGGAACTAAAACTGCCAAGAGGAAAAAACAATAGATTTAAACTTAAAATTCTATGGCCTCATTTTGTTTTTTTATAAAAGGGCTGAGGTTTTATAAATGTCAAGTCATGTGTTTTATATACTTTGTAAATTTTAGAGAAGTATAGTTTAAGACTTTGTTCAAATTAAATATGTGTATGCACATTGTTTAGACTAACCATGTAACTAATCCTAAAATCATCTGTGTTAAATGACTGTTCCAGCTAACCTTTTGTTAGGTAATGTGAGAGATGTTCAGACTTTATCTTTAGATGTTTTCGAATACATTTCATATAATCTTAAAGTTTCATCAGAAACTGGTGATCTAGTCATCTAATCACATGTGAAATGTCTGTTTGCATGTGAATCGTCCTACCATATGCTGGGTTTTCCTTGCAGTGCATTACAAGGTAATACACTGGTACATGTCAAGTATGTAGGAGATGTTTATAAAGGCACTATCAAATACAGTGTGTTGTTCATAGTTACGAATATGCTTTAAATAACTTTCTAGCTTCCATTTTCAGATCTTAAAGGGTTGTCATAACTTGTGCGTGAAGTGTTTATTACTCTGTCTACTCTTTAAGCTAAATGATTGCAATAGTTCTCGTCCCCTCTCTTGGACTTAATAGCTGTTGGAGGGCCCAGTTTCCTGAACACTTACATGTATGCCTGACTTGAGCCCAAGTACTCGCATGGGCTGATTTTAGTGTCATTAGAGAAGCCCAGAGTAAAACTGGTGTGTGTTTAAGTGTGGGAGGGCTAGGCTGGAGCACAGCTGGGGAGGTGCCTGCTCCCAGAAGGAGGGGAGATCTCACTGGTGCTGACAGGTCATTTGGTCAGAATTGCATGTTGTGGTTGTTGGGAACTCCTACAACCCAAATCTACTTAGATATTTAAGCACATCCATCTTCAGTGTTTCAAAGGTGTAACAATCTACGCTTCACCTTGTAAAACAAAACCTCTCCGCTTTTTGTAGAACAACCTTTTTTCTTTTGGTCTCAGATGAAGTCTAATTTACCATCTTAGGTTGGCTGGTTGGTTACTTTTTATTTATCTGAATGACATTCTTAATGAAACTGATATTTAAGAACTGTTTTACCAGCATATTACAGAACATCCTGCAAGGAAACAGAAATGCAGATACAGCAGCAATAATTGTGTTTTGTAGTTCTTTTCCCCCTCATTATCTCTGTACTTGTGTTGAGTAGGTAAGATTTTAATACTGTCCTGAAGTCCACTCCAGCAAAAGCATTAGTTAAAAACAATGTTTGGACTACTTGATAAAGCAATTGTCAAACTGGCTCTTCATTCCTTCACTGGTTGTTCTGTATTATTTCTGTGATGTGACTATTCACATCTTAAAACCACCTTCTACACCATACAAAAAAAAAAAATGTACATGGATTCTGCTTTTAGAGAAAAAAATAAAGATTCATTTTCCTTATTGATGGGCTGGTTTTGTTTCATAAAAAAAAAACCAAACACAAACCACAAAAACCTCAAGAGCAGTGAGTTATAGACAGCTTTGTGTTCCTGTCTGCACAACAAAACTGCTCACTTTCAGTAAATTTACTCAGGGAGTTTCAAACATATAAGTGGTTACAGATTGTCCGTTCATTTTTAATGCTATAATTTGTACTTAATAGGCTGTTTCCTCTCAGTTTGCTTACTAAGAAAACTAAAACTCCGGGGTTAAGTAGCCACATCAGTCATTTAGTAGCAGAATTTGGATTTAGATGTTGTGTCAGTGGACCTGGTCTCCTTTCAAGTACTGCTACACATCTATTCATATTCCACTGTGTAATTATTAGTGGCCTAGCCCTGAATATCATGGGGTAAATAGAATAGTTATCTGATGAATGCAAAGATACAGCAGAAGCTGCTATAAGCTGTGATGAAATGACTACTGAGAATACACAGAGCTGTTGAATTGTATTTTTGCCAGATTGCAGTGCCTGGCTAGGGCCAGCATGCCAAACTTGCTGGGACCCTGTTCCTTCCCTCTCCAGCCCTACATACAGGCACAGGCACAGCCTGCCAGCCCTGCCACAAGGAGCGAAGCGGGGCGATACCAGTGCAGATGGCATAAGCATTTGGCCTAAAAAACCCATAGTGTTGCCCTTCATCAGTTGTGACCACTGGTAATTTGCTTAATGCAAATGTTTTGCACAGCTGTGAACATCTGCTGTTTTACTGTATCCAGCCTGAGCATATCATAGGACTGTGCCTCCTTTGAGGGCAAAGGGAGGCACTGGAGTGAAACGTGAAGGTCCCTCCCCAGCAGCTGGGTGGAAATACTACAGTGACATACCTCCAGGGATGCTGATCTCAAAACTCATCATGGTGTGCATGAACCATGACTGATCACATCGGCAGAGGAGCGATGGGAAGCTGCATGCATGTAATGCAAGGCGGGGGGAGGGAAGCGCATCCCTGGCTTGCAGGGTGAGGTGGTCCCATCCCAGGAACTACCTGTGCTGCCTGCACCACCCCCGGTACGCTGCTTGGCTTCAGAGGGTGGTTCCTTTGCAAAGCTCTGGTGTGAGGCTGCTTGGTCTCTAACGTACCGTTTTGTGCTTGCAGTGCTTTTTTCTGATCTGCTGCTGGACTCTGAGCACTTCTGCTGCCTTGCTGTCAGAAGTCAGGCTGGGGTATTGCTGGCCCAGGTGCTCCCGTTGCCTTTCAGCTCAGCTGAGCCTTCACGCTCGCCACATAGAAATACATCATTTTTTTTCTGTTTGAATTCTAGCAGCTACTTTTCTGTAAATCAATGCTTGGAGCTTGAGCAAAGAGTGTGTATGTAAACAGAGAGAAGGCTCAGGGTGGATGATGACATCTCCAGCAGGAAGTCTCTCTCTAAAGCATTTGCATTGTGTCTCCACATGATAGATCCAGAAATCTTCTATTATTTGCAGTAGTAGATGAGGAAATTAAATAGCATGGTCTGCACACTTTCCCTTACACTTTTAGAAATAGTATCATACTATTCACCTGGCAAGAAAATGCAATTTTGGAGGGCAGAGGCTCCATCCCACAAAGCACAAGTACAGGAAGGACTCACTTTATGGCCTCAGAGGTGCAAGTTAGTTCTGCTGTATTTATCAGGCTGAGCAGCACTGCCTGAAGACCCTATGTGCATGTCTCCAAAGGGCCCGTCCTCCTCTGCTTGACCAGCAGCCTCCACCCAGATGAGTTAAGGAGAAGACAGGTTGCTTTTCCTGCAAGTCACTGTTCTCTTGAAGACATTGCTTAGGGTAAGGGAAGAGAAAAAAACAGCCACATTTCATTCATTTCTGATGCAGAAGCAAACTGCAGGCAGGAGATAACGTTGACATTGCGGTGCTCCAAAGCTGAGAGTTGTAACTCCAAAGATCTGAGGAGCAGAAGGTAGGGTTGGGTGGATGTCCAAAGTCCAACCACAACCATCAGTTTGTTGTCCCTGCAAAGAGAGCCTGGGGCCTGGAGCATGTCCAGAGCTTGGGTCATAAGCCCAGTACAAAATCTAGTAAACACATTATAACTATTCTCTGTCACTCCATTGTTTAGCACACTGAAGTTATTTATTTTATAAAGGAAAGAAAGATAGTTGCTGCTTCGCTGGTTGCATTGCTGACTTCCCTGTTTGACTCTTGACCATAGGATGCTCCAGCTTTTGCTCTTGAGCTGTGGGATGGTACCTGGTGGGGGATGCTGGGTGACCATCATGCTCTTCGTTCCCCTGAGGGGAGCAAGCACCTCCAGAGCCCAGCTTCTGGCTGCAAGTGCCCTAAAAATTGCATAATTACTGAACTCTGTGCTTATGTTTATACTTGTGATGCTGCATTCAGCCCACTGCAGCACACAGAAGTAAAGATCCATACAGTATGCTCATCAGTGGCAGTGTTCTTAAACACTGAGGGAAGTGCAGTAGAAGTGCTGATCTTGACCAACAAACTGCTTTAAACATCAGTATTCCCAGTTGTAACTCTTCTCTTAGTGAGACCTCACAGCCACTACCAGTTGTGCTCATTCCTTGTTTTTTGAGGAAACCAGTATGCTGGATAATTCAGAGGAATGGCAAAGCCACAAGTGTGATTTGGCATGTCCCTGAACATGCTGGTTTCTTCATAGGTAGTTTGCTGGCACAGGTTGGATTTAATTTTATGAGATAGATTGCTTCAAGAATGCCAAATCCAGCCTTTTTGTTGCTCAAGACACTGAGCTGCTGGTACTTGTGTAATCTGGCTTGGTCTCTTTGGATGGTGGTCACACGACTGCCTGAGGCCTCTCCTCTGTAGCTCCGATTTCTCCCTTGGGCTGACCAAGGAAAGCGAGTTTCCCCAGTGCAGTCAAGTCTTTAAGTCCCATGAGGATCTGCTTGCCTGCATCACACAAGGCAGACTTGGAGAGTCTGTTTGCAGGTTACAAATTTCTCTTGTGATGGCTTTATCAAGAGTCCATGTGAGCCTGACAGGCATCACAGTGGCTCCTGACGCAGGTTGAAGTGATGTTACGTTGGAGATGAAGGGGGTCTGTCAGTCATCCTGGAGCTGAAACTTGAACTAGACAACCCGCGTGACCTTGTCTCGAGGAGCTACAAGAGAGGCTGTTGTACAACCACACAGGGATGCTCCTTGCAAGACCATTTCCAAGCAGGACAAAGCATCACTTTGTCTGCTCCAGGCAGCATTCTCCAGCCTTGCAGGATCTTTGACCTCATTCTGCACTGAAGAAATGGATGAGAGATTTTCTGCTCCAGTACGTGAACTGCCCCCTTTGCTCCAAAGGTTTGCTGTGACTGTAGAGAAAAGCTGGCAAGGAACTGGGCACATTAGGAGCACATGCATTAAATACCACCATCATCTGGTCTTCAGCATAACAACAGAGGAGTTGTGTTCAGGACCCACACCTGAGACACCCAGCATGGCAGAAGCAGCAGCAGAAGTGTTGAAAATGATTGACATTTCCTCCACCGATCAGGTTTATCGCACACCCTTGTTTCACTGCACCTTCTCAACCACACCACAGGCTCCCAGAGGGAGTCCTACAGCCACCAGCAGGAAGGAGCTGCTGCCCTGCATTGCTCTGCCCATCCCTGGGGATGTCTCCAACCCACAAAACTCTCCAAGGAGAGCTTGGAAGAAACTCCAGGCTGAGGAAGACCTGCCCAAGACCAGCTTGTAGGAGACCAGTCCTCACTGGAGTCCCACAGGGCAGGACTGGGGGTGGGTAAAGGAGCAGGGGTGCCCCACTCTCACCAGGACCACCAGCTGGGTACTGGGCAGTATGCAAGAGCACCCCGTGGTAGGTATGCAGAAGATGATCCTGGTGTCACTCTATTTAATGGCCTCCATAGGAAGGGTTGGTTGTCCGTCCCCCATTGAACTTGCCAACAGCAGCAGGTAGGTACAACAGAAATCAAACACTGCTATTAATTTACATGAGCTGGGTGAAGCATAAGCAAAAGGAGCGTGGGGGATAAGGAGCTGGAGATAAGCATTTGCCAGGCAGGTTCCTTAAGGAAATCACCTTACAGAGATCCCCAATTGCACCCTGGAACCGGAGCTGTCGCAGTGGTTTGGGTGACATGCAGGCTGAAAAGGGGAAAATTGCATTGGGATCTTGCCAGGGTGCTTGGGAGGCAGGGAGAAGGAATTTGGTTTTCATCCACCTATACAAAGCTTGCAGGTATGCACAAACATGGATTTAATTTATATTTTGCCAAATTCAGAAATAGAATTTTTTTTTTATCCCCCTCCCCCCCCCCGGGAGGGAAAGAACTGAATTCAGTAGCAAAACTCCCTGTGTCGGGCAGTGTGTTTTCCTACCTGCTCCCCCACCTCACAGACCACAGCAGCAGCTCTTGCTGCTCCAGCAGTTGTTGGTGACTCTGGCATGAGCCACATATTTGAAGACTGACTATAACCACTGACCTGCTGGGGCTCAGACCGAGTTAAATGTTTTTCTGGGGGGGTGCAAACCACAGTGGCCCTCAGCACTAACCTGCCCCCAGCGTTCACAGGCTGAGGCTCTGCCCTGGTATCATCACGGTCACCATGGCCAAGGAGAGGCAGATGCTCCAGGAACTGCAGAGAGGGATGATGTACGAAATAAATCAATAAAGAAACATAACAAGAAGAAATGAGTTTCCCTTGGCTCCTTCTGCAACAAAGTGATTTAATTAATGCTGAAACTCTGTGCACACAGGACACAGCAGAGCTGCTCACGGTTGGCATGGGCTACATCTATAGAACTATTTCAGAGAAAGGAAAATGTCAGCATGATAAAAATGGAAAGTGTTAGCATGCCACGTGCTGCCAGGAAATGGGGCTGCTACCCTATTCTAAACCTGGATCAGACTTTTAATGAAAGTTAACTTGTTCACCCCACCCTTTTCTTCTGACATTTAAAACTAATTTAGTGGGATACCACCCCCCTGCTGAGGGCCAGCAAGCACTGCCATAGGAGGCTGCCAGTGCTGGGGAGGCATGCAGGCTTTCATTCACTAACTTGCCAGCACACATCAACTGCTGAAAGCAAAGCAGCAGCAGAGCTTCAGTCATGCCATCAGAGAAACTGGGAAAAAACCCCAAATGTATGTAGGTTTATGATATTGTCCTCCGCAGTTGGGGCAGTGAGGCGGCCAAGCCCTGAGACCCAGGATGTCTGCACCCCAGCCACTGTGTGCCCACTTGCCCCCCACCAGCTGCAGCCCAGCTGCTTTCAAAGCCAGACCCTGCTGCAGCCACAAATGCAAAGGCTACTTGTGAAATTAGAGGAAAAACCCATGATGAACTTTTGCAAGGATCAGCAAAGTCACTGGCCAGCCACCAAGTGTGGAAATAGCACAGAGGTGAGGGGGACAAGGAAGGAAAACACCACTTCAGGTAGTGATCAAGTTGCTTTCTGCCTTACTGACCAGGCACTGCTCTTGCACGCTGGGTATTCACAGGCATGATTGAATTCACGCTTTCCTTCCCTGCAGGACAGCATTTTTCACCATACAACTCTGCTACGACAATACTTCAGACAGACTTTTACCTACGGGTAAATACCAATCTGCTATTTCAACAACATCATCCTCACCAGGGCAAAATCCTGACACCCCCTGAGGTGACCAAGAAACCTCCTGTGGTCTTCCCACAGGCATGATTGTCACCCTGCATGGAAGACCATGACAATTTTCAGCCATCAAGCTTATACAAAGCAGCTGCAGCAGAGGAGGTGATGTGCCCAGGCCAGGTCCTCCAGCAGCCACCAGCAGGGAGCTTCCTTCCCAGACCAGCTCCTGCCAGCCACGAGCAGTGGATGCGAACCTGCACCTGCCAGCTAACAAGCAGCAGCCAATCTGATCTGTTATAGCTAAGACCAGAGCAGCTACATTTTGAACAAAGCTATCATCAGCAGTGAGAAAGAGCCCAAAGCTTTCATTACATCAAAATCACTTTCTTTCAGGTTTCTGTTTTTAACTCTGGTGCTAGGGTACCTTACACTTCATCTTGCTCAATTCCCCCTCTGCAGGGCATCCACCAGAGAACTTCAACACTGACAACAGAAGCTAAAAAGCATCATAGGCAGACATAAGCAAAGGCAGCACAACAGTAAATAAAAGCCTTGGGAACGTTTTGCAGTTGTACTGAAGATGCATTTGCATGAAAGGGTCTTATTACCTTTCACTGTTAGTACCTGAAGCAAACACAGTCTTAGAGAAGGCTACTTCAAAGTGGCAGTTATTGCAGAAACACTTGAAAATCTGGCTAGAGATAAGATTCACGGAGGCCACTATGCCTTGGTTCCCCTGAGCACTAGGAGCATCTCTAACCCCTCGCATGGGCGACGCAGGGAGAGGGAGGCTGCAGAAACAATTTTAAAAGAATCGCCCAAGTGCTGAGCAAGCCAGTCCCGAGGCCCCGGTGCTGGATGTGCAAAGCAGCCCCTGAAATCCCACAGCTCTGGACTTCACATTCCTCTTGGCATCCTGAACCCAAACCTTGTCCTCCAAGGGCTGAGCCAGGGTCTTGCTTCCACTGGTGGTGCCCTAGTGTAACCCACCACCAGTTAGAGGCAAGGGAGGCTTCCTTCTGCGCAGCCCCCTGGCTCTGCAGGGGTTTCAGCAGGCGGCTGGCGATGACCCACAGCCCACCCTGCCCACTCGCAGTCCTGAGGTCTGGGGGACATGCCTCCAAAACCCTGCCAGGATGGAGAGCCCACTGAACACAGCCCCCCCTCCATCGGCCAAGTCAGAGAGCTGCTCCCCGCAGGAGGCACAGCAGCGAACACCCAGGCAGCGTCCCAGTTCGATGGGAGGCTGGCAAAGTGCTGAGGCAGCTCTCTCGCTGGGCAATTGTCAGCTAATGATTTTGGACACATGCTGTTAAGGCTTTGGCAGCCGCTGTTTCAGATCTAAGTCCTCCGATGGATCTACCCGCACGGTTCCCAATGCAGGAGGCCATTGTGCAAGAACGCACTGTGAGAAACACAAGTGTTTCCAAGGTTTGGTATATTCCCAGGGGATCCTAGCTGAATTTGGGAATAATTCAGGTCTCCATCTACTTAATTATCAGCTTCCTTAATTACCAGCTCCCATCTTTTCCTTCAAGAAAGATCCGTTCTTTGCAAATCCAGCCTCCCATGGCTTACCTGATCACAGGACGAGACATTTACCTGGAAACTCCACTTTGGATTGGTGCCACAAAATGAAGTAAACTTCTCAGAGAACTGAAAAAAATTTTCACTAGCAATAAGCAACACTGATCATCAAATGAATAGTGATTCTTTGGATTAACGTCAAAACCCATTTATTCAGGCTTTGTGCAGGGTGCACAATTCAACGCAGTTACGTATACACAGTATGCACATCCTATTAGCGTACAAAAAGGCAAGTAGCAACGGGTGCTTACACTGGAATGTATGTACAGACATATTAAATTGGGAGTTTTACATTAGAAAATTATCTGACATTATTCATGTATCATCAGGGCTATTAGGAATTGTGTAGAAAACCAATAAAACTTGGAAAGTATCTACTCTTATTTCACTTTACCCAGGCTGGATATAGAGTCAGGCTTCCCACACTACATCATTTGTGGGCACCGCCTACAAGATCCTCCAAGCACTTTGAAGGGTCACATCACATTTCACTCTAGCACATCCCATTACATGTTAAAGATTAACATATTAGTATTATTTCCTGTTTTTCTGGGAAGAACAATGGCTTAAATACTTAAAAAAGCTAATTTTCTCCTGGGAAAAGACAACAAAGGAAAGATTTAGAGAGACCATGAGAGAACCAAACATTAACAAAATGTCATAACAGCACTTCTGGTCCTTCCAAAAAACTCTTCATGGACCAGGCAGCACCTAATTTAAAGCGCTGTAAACTGTCCAGAGTTACAGAAGCACAATAGCAGGCCTTGGCAGACCCCACGTCTTCTGCTGATCTTTACCTTGTTCCTATCCTAAGGGCTGCAAGAGATCGTACTTTTGTAACCTGCACAAAAAGACACAGAAAGATCAAGTAGATTTAGCAAAAGGATACTAAACAAAAACAATAAATAGAAATATGCAGCAATATTGTAAGAGCCATATTTCACTCCCTGTAGCTATTCTGAATTTAATCTCCAACTGATTTTTGTTTCTAAGACATCAGCAGAATGAGGGAGCATCAGAAAAAGAATGATTTAAGAAACAGACGGTTCTTGTGGCCAAGGCCCCCAAGGACACCCAGAACCCATCTTCATTGTCTTTCAGCTTGAAGAGCAGGTCCGACTCTCTAACTTCTCTTCTATGCCAGAGTCAAACTTTTACAGATACCAGTACAGTTTTGATGACAAATTTTAGCATTATAAAGAACCTAACCTAAAATCCACCCAGGGAGTAGTTTTAAAGGGCTAATTTGCCAATGCAGATGACACAAACCACAGCTGAGTGCGACATAGGTAAGACTGTGTTAAAACTGCTCCCAAAGGTGACTGAAATAAGATGCCTTGTGCATAAATACACCAAATATAGGACATATCTGTAGAACATTCAATCACAGCCAATATGATTGCAGACATCTCTTCTTTTTAGGACAGCACACATGCCATTTGCTGTACAAACTCTGGGGTTTAGTTTATTCAGTTTGTTGCCTTGCATGAGCGTTTTGGAGAAAAGGTAAGGACAGCATAAAGAATCTCTCTCAGATTTATTTCTCCCCTAAAGTTTAAAGTTCTCTGGTGGAAATCTTTACAATGAGTCAAAATTTACCCGAGTGAAGATACATTTCACAAATGTGTATTTTCCATGTTGCTTTTAATGAAAACTCATTGTTGAAGTGGCTTGAAAAATATTTTCCTTTTAGAGAATGACTTCCTTTAATATAATATATCATGAATAGGCAAAGAATAATCAGTATTTTAAATTCACCCTTCCTACAGTGCAAACCTCTCTTTCCCATTGTTTTAGAGAAACACTTCAGCTATAAGTATTAATAAATCAGAATTTTATTCAAAAGGAATCCAGAAAAAGACTTAATTACCAGATTCTCTTTATCATTCAATAAGCATAGGAAATCAGTTGCTATTCAAAAGTAAGCAGCCCTCAATAGCACTTTTTTTACATTTACAAGTGCAGCTACAGCATGTAACACGTAGGAATGTCATGTCGAATTTTATACCACAGCCTGTTTCCCCACACAAATAGTTTTCTGGCACAGAAAGTCAGTGGGAACTTCCAGGGCTTGAGCATAAGCAAATAAGACACGCGGTTAAGATTCAGAAGTACTAAAACCACGCTGGTGTTTTAAAAGCTGACAGCAATTCCTGGCCAGGGGTGGGGGGAAGAAACAGGCTTCTCGCAGTGAGTGAAACTGTACAGTGGGAAGATACCACTGAAACCAGTGAAATGTTTCCTGGTACTAAGAGATCCTCAAAAACAACTGGCTTTTGCAGGACAAAAACAAACATGCAGATAAATAGATCCATTTTTTCTATCAAGGACAAAAAACTGAACCATATTCACTATGCATGCTGTAATTATTCTAAAATAATTTTTTAAACACAGTTAGCTTTAAAAAGCTTGATTTCTAAAACTATTAATGATCAAAGTTTTATACAAAAATAAGTAGCAACTTGTGTATTTCACTTTAATATAGCCATTTCAAGGCCTGATGCCACATACTATATTAGAAATCTCCAGTTTAACCATGCTATATATATTTATATATATGTGTATAAATTACCGAGCTCAGTTAAACGCAAAGCAAATTATACTACCTTTTCCTCAGAAAATAGTTTAATCCATTAAGCTCCAGACTGCAAAGCTAGTTGCAGTGTCATAGGCAGAACACAATTTTACAAAATCGCTGGGGAGGAAAAAGGCATTTTTACGCTTAAATTGCTAGAATAAGCCACAACAGAAGTAATTAAAGAAAATATGACTGAATATATGGTATTATCTTCTCCAGTGCTCTCTAAAAAAATCCAGCAAATGTCAATAAATAAATAGCCTAGTGAATTTTACCAAAGTACTTTGCTACCATAAATTTAGTTTGAGAAAAAGTCGACCTTGCCGTACATAGCTGCCTGCCTCTTGCTTTCACCCTGTGGTCTAACTAGTCAGCTAATGCAACATAGTTCTTTTGGTCAGTCTTTAGGCTTAAGCTTTTTTTCCCCACAATGTTTTTAAGCTTCTGATTATGCAACATCTTCCTTCCCTGTCTTAAATTTGCATTCACATACTTAAAGTTATTTAATTGCATTAAAGCTCTCGATGATCTAAACTGAAATCTATTCTTCAGGTTAAATAAATGACATGACACACTAGCAAGGACAAAAAAAACCCCCACAAAAAAACCCAACAGCAGTAAAGCAAGGCAAGAAGTAAGAACCAGTTCAAAGAGTGGGAGAAAACATGGGTGAAAAGGGCCACCCAAAGCACACAGAAGTCACCACTAGAAAGAAGGTTCTCCAGAATTTATTTTCACGGCCCCGTATTAAAATGAACAGAGATGGGTATGAGATCTTTTCCCCCCACACTTGCCACTGCTTCTTAAAGTCAGGATGGGCTGAAGAACCACTGGATACCCAAGTCCACAAGGGTGTCTGCGCTTATGGTATAGAAGAGCTCAGGTTTTACCAGGGTGACCTGCAGACAAGGTTGGAAGCCAGGCAGGAATATGACCATAACTCTTAAATGAGTCCACAGGAAAAAGTCAACTACTTCATAGGTTTTTTTTCTTTTTAGTATTTTTACATGCAGGACAACTGTTGTGCAGAAAAGCAAAGCCATAGCACCATGCAGCTGTGCCCAACTACTCTGCTGTTTGAGCAGGCACAGCCATTCTATTCCAGTGCTTCCTCTTACACAGTCCAGGCAGACAGATAAGCTACACAACGAAAGCACAGGATTTCTCTCCCACCTGCTCCCTTGTGTGACTAGGGCTAGGCTCAAAGTTGAGCCTCATGGGTATAAACACTGTGATTCAGATCTTCCCCAGTTTTCTGCATGCATTAATATACTTGTTTTCTGACATTTTCTGTTCTCCAGAATGCTCCTAGCAATTATTAACTACTCAATACAGCTACTTCATCTATAAAGTGGCATATACTATGTGTGCCTGATAAGAGAACACATAGCCAAGATTAATCCAAAGATTATTCCAGGAAGTAGCAGTAATAGTTCTAAATTTAAATATGATGAGTTCGCTGGCTTTGAAAGCAACACTGTAAGATCCCAAATGCAAACGAACAAAGAGGAAGAGCTGTGTTTTTATATGGTACAGAAGTACAACAACTGGCACTCAACAGCGAGATGGAAGCCTGAAACACTGATTGCAAGAGAAGAAATCCAAGAATTCAAAATGTGACTTAAACTGAAGAAAAACTATCAAGGACAGGAAATATACAGCAGAAGTACCAATTCATGATATGAAGATTTCTTATAATTTTTAGAAATTTTTCTGATGTGTAAACAAGCTTGCTGTCCTGCTCCAAATCCCTAAACACTGAATCTGCTCACTCAAACATAAATGAATTTGTTCCCAGCAATAAAGGCAGCAGCAGCAGGATTGACTGGTCTGTGTATTCTGGATGTTACCTATGCATTCTCAACTTACTTTGTTGAAGATCCAAGTGCACTTGGCAGAAAAGTTTTCAGCCTCAACCCCGATGCAAATGAATCTCTTTCTGGCAATACAACTGCAATTACCATACCCATAGAGATTATTAATTAATCAGAAGTGCTGCTTAAATAAAGTGCAACTATTTCAACTCATCAGTACAATGTATTTTAAGAAAACATTTGACATAGTAGTCATTTACTGGAAGCTCAGTTTAGTAGAATATTATTGAAGTTATAGATTAAATAGTTAAATACTGTATCAAGTTTAATGAAGAAATCAAGGGTGAATAAGAAGCATGAAAGCTGAGGCCACAGGGAGCTGTAACTTGATACAAGATCCCGCAGAGTTCAGCATATGTAGTCACGGAGCCTATCATGCGATTACTGTTTCACATAGGTACGCATGGGTTTCACGTTGCTGGAACAAGCAGTGGGGCAGCTAGGACCGTGCATGTACACAACTTATCTTGTCAATGCAGAAATGCTCCAAGGCAAAATTATCAGACTGCAGAGGATGTCTTCTGCTGAAATTTAGCAAGCTATAATAGAGGCCAGTCTGGGTACACATGGCCTTAAGAACTCCAAGACCTTTTAGTGCTGGATAGCAAGCTTTCTAAAGCCTTCAGCTAAATATTCAGATAATGGCAATTCCTCTCATGTAAATAAGGTAGTTTAAAAGCAAACAAAAAAAGCCCCAAACAAGCAAAAAAAAAAAAAAAGAAAAAAGGCAATGCCATTTTCCTACCTCTGAGCTTGATCTCTTGTCACCTGATCCACTTATCCAGAGCACAGGGAACATTAACTCTTACACACATGTGCATTAGGAATATTTGCACCAACTAGGCCGCCTCCTTTGATGTGCATTTCCATGTCCCCTTGTTTCTTCTGCTGCCTAAAGCCTACTGCTGTGAACAAAAACACTCTGATGCATTATTTACAAAAGCCAATATAAACACCTAATGGAACCCCAGCAATTCAAAATGCTCCATTTCCCTTTGCTAACTTTGTCTTTCCCTAAACCATGAGCTATGTGAGCATCATCTACCTCTTCCTGAGTATCTAGAATATTGCAGGCACTGCTGCAAATATTGCGGTCTCTTCTTGTGAAGAAATTTGATGGTCTGGTATTAGAGTTTTGGGGGGAAGGCTTTTTGGGCTTTGGTGAGTCCACTTCATTCGCATTAAATGAAACATACACATTTGATATGTCAGCAATCTCTTTGCATGGAAGGAAGGAAAAGCAAAACAAGCGTAAGTTTCTCTAACTGCACTCAAAAGGAGCAGTTTGTCAACTCAGAGTCTGTGGATGGTAAAAGTGAACACAAGTGACAGGCTCCATGAATCAAAACAAAATCAGATAACTGGCCTATGCCTATAGATCTAGACTCAGCTCAGTGAAATGAAAAGTGCAACTCCCTCCAACAAATTGGCTGCTGAATTTGCTAAACAAATCATTGGTCTCACATAGAGTGAATTTGTGGATGCTGCAACAGTACACTGAAGAGGAGTCTTCAACACAAGTGAATAAATGGGCCAGTTAAGGATTCCACCTCACATTTGTGTTTGGGGTTTTTTTGGTTTTGGTTCGGGTTTTTTTTCTCCTTATAGCCCTTTACCATTACTCTTCACCATTATGCCATCCCTTCCAGCCCTGAGCTGCTCCTTGCTGCTGACTGGGTCCCCAAACTGGGAAAACAACCAGTCCTGTAAAACCCACATGCTTGCAGACCAATTGGTTGGGTAGGAAAGGTGCTGCATTAGCCTGCTTAGAAGCAGAGCAGAGGGACAAGCTGCCTGGCAGGTCCCACAGTAGCCAGCCAGAACCATCTCCTAGCCACTCATCCAGCCGACCAGCCAGCACAGCATTTCAGCTGGGAGGCAGGTGCTCTCCATCTCTAAGCACAGACAACAGAATATGCTCTGAGGCAGTCAAAGAAATTACCACAGTTTGTATGCTGATCCATTGACACCTACTACATTTTCCAGGAAAATCTTATCACCCAGCCAAGATACGTTAAGTTATATGTATGAGACAACTTCTATTAATAGAAGTGAACTTTGCTCTTTCGTAAGGAAGCCTTCTATTTTCTTATGTTGGTATTTTTATTCAGAAAGTACGTTTATGAACGCTAGCATCAACCACCTCATCCTGCTGGGATACATCATCTTTTTAAAATCCCTGGTTCTTGAAACCAATCCAAAGTCCTGAGAACAACTTTTTAGATTCTCTACGTGTGAACAGACGTGGAAAATGCTTGCATAAAAGTTCCCTTTCAAAAGCAAAAGGTTTTAACTAATCATTTTAATCTCTATGTTTTCTTTAAGAAAAAATTAAGAAAACATACTTGAGGTACTTTCTCCTCAGAAGTTTAAAATATTTCATTTAGAACAAGCGTCTTTCTTCCTCAACAGTGCTTAAGCAGGTAACTTGAACAGCCCTAAAGAACAAATATTAAGAAAGAGGTGAAAGAACAATAGTGCTTTCCAAACTGGGTTTAAAAAAGCGGACATGAATTTTGTTCCATTTTGGACAAAATAAAAGAGTATACAAGAAACGTGCTCAAAGGGTACAACCAACAGAAAACGTAGGTTTTGATGTGCAGAGAAGAATACTTCAAGAAGATAGAATATCTTCTTTCACACTGAGGCATTCTGGGTGATTGTATTAGTCTGGCCTGGAAATAGTGGCACTATTTTGCATCCTTTTCCTTCCACCTCAAGAGCATATTTTAAAAAAAACAAAACCAAAAAAACCCCAGCTTTTAAAGCACTTACCTCCCCTTTCAAGCACAATATTCTCAAGTTACATATCTATGCAGAAGCTCTCTAACAAGTGAGAAACCTCAAATCTAATGCTTCAGCAGGAGAGCTCTAAGAGGAGACAAATATAAAACTAGAAATATGCACAGTTAAAAGTATCAAGTACAGGTTTTAATTCATCATAGCAATCCTGCCATAGGGAGTAACAAAAAGGGTCATGTGCTTGTACTGAGTGCAAGGCCAAACAAATGCAAGATAGAATGGAATGTCACCTGAGAGGTCTAATTTATGTGAGATCTGCTTAGCAGATTAATTTGTACACCTATTCATACAGGACTGTTCCTGCCTTCTCCAAGTGCATTACACAGGTGAAAGAGCCCACAAACTCACCATCATCTGAAACATATGGCCATGCATGTATTTGACAGCACTGTTCACTATAATGTGCAGTATCAAAAAACCCCATCAAGGCTTCTCAGTGCTCAAGACATCAACCTATTAAACTGAATTTCACTTAACCTGGGGCTAAGCAATATGTAGGCAGTGATTGAAAGTTCTTACATTACCCATAGAGCTCTTACGTGGCCAAATTACTCTCTGTTCTCAAGACAACCAACTTGCTCTGATGATTCACATCCTGTTTTGAATCAATCACCAGTGCTTCCTCCCAACTGTATGTGGTAATTTCTTAAGCACAGTCCCATTCTCTAGGGATACAATTTTAATTTTTTTTTTTTTTAAATTTCATTTTAACCACAGTGTGAAACAAAAGATGGTCAAAATTTGTACATTGCTCTGGGAAAAGTCTACTACAGTGCATTTAGTAAAGCTGTCAGAAATAAAGGGCATTAAATAACAACAATGGACCTCAGAGAAATTAACTGTATCTCTTTATTGTTAACCAATGAATGTTATCCAAAATAGTAGATGTAATTGTAGCTTAATTGTACAACACAAAACATGATGCTAAAGGAAAAAGCATATGGAAAATTACTTCACCAAGTAATCATTAAATGTATTCTTAGTATTTCCGCACCAGTAAGTGTTCCCAACTGCTGGTGACAGCAGCTTTTACCACTGTGTTCATTGTGAAAATCTGTATTACAAATGGTTGTTCCTGGTTGTTTAGAAAAAAAAAATCACACAGTTTTATAAATGGATCTAATCCATTTATCCCTACTCTATATATTGTAGATTTATGAACAGCAAACTTTACTGGTATTTTTTCTCAAAAAACTGATGTATCAGTATTAGCGCACACTTTCCAGGGAAAAATGAAGACTCACTGGAAGCACAGTATTTTACCTGCTATGGCAAACTGTTCAAATACTTCAAAAGTCTGCTTAAGCTTCAGTGTATGAAGCCTGTGAAACAAAAACTGTTCTTACAGCACACTGCAAGTAGAAACACCAGCTTCCACCAAGCAGCATTTTGAAGCATGTGCACACCATCTGCACATCAGTCTTCAAGGTCAACCAGATATGCTTAGCTCCACAAACCAAAAATATATTAATGTATCTTTATTTTATTTTCATGATGTCACCCCACATAGTCAACCTTTAACTCCAACAAAAAAAAGCAAAAAACTTAGTTGGACTGTTCATAAGAAATTTAAACCTATTGTGCATGAAAAAATGTTTAATAAAATGGCAAATTTTAATAGATATGTGTAAATTTGAGTGCATAATATCAAACAGAAAAGAGCTGAACCACCATCAGAGAAAGCAGGATTGTTCCACTGTACATATTTACTAGGGTACTATAACAGAAGGAATAACTGCAGTCCTCATTAACTGTAAAATTATTTCTAACAAATTTCTCAAAAAAGCAGATCTCCTTTTCAAGAGGTAAAGGACTTAATAACAATGATCTGACATCATATACAACAATTACAATACTAGCTTCACTGAAAACTGAAGCTACAAACACTTTTACTCCAATTCGGGGAACTTTCATTTTATATCTGAAAAACCAAAACCAAACTGACACACACATTCTACACCCCTCCCAGGAGATAGTATACCAGTGACAGGTTACAGCTTTAAAACACACAAGATGCTTTTACAATTTAAACTCAACAAAAGGCAGTTAGACAGTATTTAGCACTATAAATCCATCTTAAAGTAAAATAAATCCTAGGAGTAAGGGCTCCTAGCATTCTATGATACCACTGTGTAGTGATAGTCAATTTAAACAGTTTTTTTTCATGGTGTTTGAAGGACCAGTCATCATGTACATAGTAGTGAGGTAGGATACTGTCCCCTCCCTGGGACTGATGTTTTCATATGCTCCCTTGCCAGAAAGGTCCAGGTCTCCCTCCTGCAAATAAAATAATTACAAGCAAATAGCACATGAAGCTTTGTTTTTTGGTTGGTTTTTTTTTTCCTCCCCTTTGCTGCATTAGAATATTTTGTGCATCTAAAAGAATCACCTAGGAAAAGCAATACTTATTCAAGTCTATCAGCAGCCATGTGCTGCCCACAGGTAGAGTTCCATTTAAAAATATTTCCTGGAACTACCACCTGCCATCCAGACCTTTGTGAACAGGTAGGCAAAGAAAACCATCAATGATGACAGGACATGAAACACCAAAGAATTTCACTTGGGAGGAAAAAAAACCAAAACTGAAAGTCAGCAATATCAAACTCTTAATTGTGTAGCTACATTGAAAAATGTAATTTCAAACTTCATACTGAAATAGTACCTATCCAGTTTACGTTCAGTTCCATTCTTCTATTTCTTAATGTTTAAACAATATATACACTTGCCAGTCATTATATACTTCACATCAGTTTCCAAAGAAAAAAAATTTGAAAAAATGAAACTGAAAACATGATGGGGAAAAAACCAGCTATCATTCTCCACACCCTCCCCCCCCAAAAGCTAGGGATGACAGACTGCCTTACTGTTGAATAGCTTCCCCTGAATTTGTCTTCTAGCCACTGTAGTCAAACTGGTATTAAGTGCTTTGGCAAAGTGGGGTGCAATCCATCAAACCTGCAAAGGCCTGCTTTTTTCTCTGTTGGTGGTTCAGCTTTACGAGGAACATATATGCAAAATAACAGCTCTCACATTGCTTCAAACTCATCAATACGCTGCTTTGTATTGCCTTGTCGGATTTGTCGAAGAGTCTTGTACTTATCACGGCCTGCTTTAACATTCTCAGCATGAAGGACATCATTTTGTGTTTTCTTGGTTTCATCTCTGGCTTGAGCCAACTCAGAACTTAAAGCCTGTTGAATAAAATATTTGCATTTAAGTACTTTGACTAATCTTTTAATGATTCTGGAATTTCTGGTAACAACTATTGCAACTTGGATAAGGATTTCTTAAATGCCAACCTATGAAATACTTGTGCTGTTCAGTAACTCAAGTTGTGAGGTCTATCAGAAAAACTGCAGAAGGAAAGAGGAGGAGAGCATAGGATTCTTTCCTTACATAAGTGAGGGTATCAAACTAAAGAAAAAAAGGCGTCATACCATAACATCCAAGAAGGAAGGGAGCAGCAGGATAAAGCAGGAGAACGACCTTATTTTTCAATTTTTGCTTGACTAAAGACAGCTCTTGTTTATCTCCCTGATCCTTTTCAGTGATTGGCCAAACAGAAAGGATATTACACATACATGCTACTAAGATTCCTTCTGAAATAGACATTTCATAACAAGGCAAAGGGTTACCACTAAAATGGATTATGATACTTTGAGGAGTAAGACTAGTCTAGGAGGAAATGCTCCATTTCAGGGAAATAAGATTAATCCAAAATGGGCATAATTTGCTTTTTGCACTTACAACATCTGTGAATGACTGCAAATAAACATGAATACTATTAAGCAAGCATCTGTTCATAACACTTAATGAATTTCAGTATTAAGAAAGGAAAGCATTACATTTTAACATTCAGTGTCCTGGATATTATATAATTATTAGAAATGTTTACTGGCCAGTGCGACAACATACTAATACTTTTAAGCTATAAAGCACAATCTTACATCCAATCTTTCTATCTAGTCCACTTCTAGAACACTATGAATTATATCAGTTGGTAAATTAGTAATAAACCTAGTAAATGATAAAAAGGCTGTTTTCTTGGCACACCATAATTTCAATAAGATTTTTGACAAATAAAGAATGAAAACCCAAAGCCTGAATTATGTTGATACAACCATGAATCTTCATTACCTGGAGCTGTTTCTTAACACGTTCATTTTTCTGTGTTTCTGTTACCCGTTCTTCCTCACTCCTGTGATTCATGACACCATCAGAAGACAGTTCTGCACTGGCTTCAGCATTGTTCTCATCATGTTCATCATGTTCATTCTCTGTTGGAGGAATAACTGGTGGGGGAGGAGGTGGAGGCGGAGCAGACATCACAGATTTCAGTTCTTCTTTGGTCTTTTCCAAATCCTCTTGGGCTGCAAAAGCCTAAATACAGTAAACAGTACTTAGCATCTCTTAAAATTATTTATGAATAGTCAGAAAAATAAATATTTGAGATGTTTTCAGACACATGAAAACTGTCCTTTATAAATTACATGACTAGCTTACGCACTGAAAATTGTCAAATAGGAGTACAGGTTAAAAAAAGATGTGACCCAAAACCAGCTGTACCAGAGCCCAGCTATTTCCAGCAGTAGGCAAGAGGAGTGAGAGAATAGGGCAGTTGTACTGATTGCTTTCCAACTTTCCTAGCCTCCTGAAATTTGAGGGACTTCCTAAATCAAAGGTGATGTCTTTGAATTTCATATTTAACCAGAACTTATAAGAATTTGTTCAATCACTTTTTGAACCTGCGCACACAATTAGCATTCACATCCCATAGCTAATTACTGATTTTGTGAAGAAATACTATTTTGATTTAAACTATTGTCTAGTTGCATTTGATGTGCTTTTGTTATTGTTCTCGTTCATCTTTTCACCACCACTCACAATTTTATACACCTCCCCCCTAAGGTGTTTTCTTTTCCAACACAAAGCTCCAATCTTTTTCATCACTATACATAAGGAAGCCATTTCAAATCTTTGACCATACATTTGTGATGAGAATTTCCCCCCTTTCATGACTACTTAATATTAAGAAATTAGTTAAATAGAAGTAAAGCCTGGCTTCAGTAGACTGGAGAACAAAAATCTTTGAGAAAGGCTTCTCTGAAGCCTAAGTGAAAGAGAGAGATTCCACCCCATGGACTTCCAGTGGGATTTCCACACTCATCTCCCTGAGTTTCTTTGAAGTTCTGACTTCACACAGCATAAGCTCATTACTTTGTGCTGCCATTCTGAGGCTTCCTCTTCTTTCTTTTTCTTGGCCTCCTCTAGAAGCGCAATCTTGGCAGTGAATTCAGCAAGTTCTGCTGCCTGAAACAAACAAAAAAATAAGTAGAAATTTTAATTTGGTATCATTTTGGCTCTGCAGTGGAAGAAAGCAGAGCCTTTGCTGTGATCTGACTTGAGAAGAGTTAGTTACCATCCATCACTTCTCTGCTAAAAATAGAAATTTTAAGCATACATGACACAGAGAATGAATCAGTGCTCTTGCCTGATGGAAGTAAGTCCAGAAAAAAAAAATAAATTACCTTCTGCACTTCCAAAGCTTGCCGGGAAAGAGCAAGCTGTAGTTACAAATTAGCATTTGGGGCTGTTTCAGTTTAATACAGCTTTAATGGTTCCACCAATAAGATTACGATTCTGGATAATCTCAGTGCTATTAAGCTAAACCTTGCCTTCAGAATTGTGTGCTAAGTTTACAGAAGATCAAAAGCTATTTTATAGTTGAGAAATCATTTCTTCTATTATGTTCATGCCTTTCTCAGTTACTATGCGCAAATCTTGAATTAGAAGTAGTCTAGCATAGAATGTGAGAAAATACTGTAAATGCTGGAAACAGAGGTGAGGCGGGGGGGACAGAACAAAACAACAAAACCAAAACAAAACAAGAAAACCCAACAAACCACAGTGTCACCAACTCCCCACCACCACCACCAAACTTCAGAACAGACCTGCCTCAGAGAACAGGCTTCCCAGTGGACTGCAGAAGGAAGCTACTCTTGTTCTCAGCTGGATAAGCCTGACATTATTAGAAAGAGAATGTAGTGAGTGTTGTCAGTCTGAAATGTCTCCTCCATCATTTAATTCCTACAGCTCCAGAGTTTCATTTTTTTCTTGCAAGTAGTGGCAAATCTAATATAATTTTCTAAAAAAGTTCCCACAACAATCTGTAATTGTATTTCACATACTTTTATCTATGTTTCAATGTACTTGTGCATTTGACAAAACAGATATAACCAAGAATAAAGGCTAAATTTCCAACTATCTTTTTCAATTTGTTTCTTACTAGCTGCTCTTGGTTCTTCATTTGATCAGCTGTCTGCTTGGCTAGAGCAGCTTTAGCTTCTTCAGCTGCTCGACGTTCTTTTTCCAGGCGCTCTGCTTCCTCTTTTGCACGCTTTCGTTCTTGATCCAGTTCTAGAGCTCTTCTAGTCTGTTCCTCTAGCTCTGCCAAAAGGAAAGTTTGCACACAAGACATCGTTACCTAGCTCTTCCTCATATGTAAGACAGGTAACAGTTGTTAACATGCTCAAAGTAACCTAGAAAGCTGACAAATATTTACAAGGCTGCCTCAAGCTAAGAAGAGCTGTTGAGCGTGTTACCTGAAGCTATGCTCCATGTCTGATCTTCCCCCCCCCCCTCTTTAAGACACACTTTGGATATACTTCATCTCACCTGACAGTTCTGACAGCCCGGCGTTTCAGAAAATTATCACCTCACTGATAAAACTAAACACCCAAATATACGTACATATAGATGCACATACACCCCCACTCTTACTACTGAGGAGATTTTATATGCATTAAATCATATTCTCTTACAGTAAAAAACCAAAACACTCTTCTACTCTATTGAAATGCCTGACAGACTTCTTAATTGCAACAGACAATTTAGGTGTATGCCTCCAGCAAAATTACTTAAGACCCATTGGAAGGGTCAGAAAAGTTATCTGTAAAACAGAGCCATAAAGGTGCAAACAGGAAAATTTTAAATCAAAGGAGGGCAATAGCTGTCTAGCTGCCTGGTTAGCAAAATATTGCCATCTAAAGGGCAGAACCCTGAGTGAAACAGGAAGTAGTAATAATCTACCAGTACTGCAATGTAAGATTCACACAGGCAAAATACACTCCTCTGACGTGCAAAATGAAGTGACGATGAAAAATGTCTTTCTGAAGCTCCTTGCTGATTCTAATGATAAATTTTCCACTACGTTTTTGTCTAGGCATAGCTGCCATAGATTCCTTCACCAGAAAATCTAAACTGCTCAGTTGTTGGAATGATCCACTTGCCCTTCACCATATGCTTTAATACTAAAAAAAACCCACCTCCCCAGGTATGCTGACACAAGCTTAGTCTCTGCACTTGTAGTTTTAACTAGGTCTCATGTAATCAATATTCTTCAGTTGGTTTCCCAGGCCTCCTACTTCAGTCATATAATTAAATGAACAGCATTACAGGGATGTGGAGTTGTACAAATGCAGTACTTACAAAATTAAATAAAATGCAAAAATGTTTAAAAACACCACTCAAAATCTTCCTGTGAAGATGAAGAACACTTAACTACCAAGTAAACTACAGAACGCAGACACCATTTATAAAAACACTTTTCCGTATGTGAATAGAAGGCTAAAAAGACAGCAACACTATTGCATCAGAAATTAGACTATATTGCTTACAAAATTTATGTGAAAATGTACATTGTTAAACTTTTATAATCACCCTGACACTGCTTTGTCCTGGGCTAAATAGCTCTCCCTCAAACAATTCCAAGGCATTCTTCATGTGTTACCTATCTGGATGTGTCCAACCTGTTCTACATGGAAAGACTGAAAAATGTCGGGGTAGAGCTGGAGAACAGTGCCAGGCATATGTAATTTATGTGCGTAAATTTAGTCAGTGATCCTCTCTATCGTGCCTGAAGCCAACAGTTATGAACAGAAGAGAGGAACAAAACTTATGAATGTGAACCAAACCTGAAGCAAAAAAAGAACATGGAGAGAAGGGACTGGGAAGTAGTGGAGGCAGGGACTCCTGTGTGTGTGATTCAACGCAAAGAACTGTGCTTGATGAAACTGCGTTTATTTGCTAAAATCCGACAAGATTTTAATTTTAAAATTCTAAAAAAAACCAAACCAAACAAAAAAAACCCCCAAAAAACCAACTTACAAGGGAATAGGAAAATGAAGGAACAAGGAGCTTCCAAACGAAAAGCTAAATTCAACAAAATCCTAGAGGACGTACTTTGGGTCTTCCTCTCTAATTTCCCTGCTCCCTCCAACTCCGGGTTTTCAGCACTTTAAGCATTTCATAATTCTGAGTTGAACTGCATACACATTAATTTCCTGTTTATTAAAGAAAGTTGAAATTCTTCCTATATTACAAAATGGTTTTATTTTACAAATATATACCCATATGCACGCACACCATCTTTAACTCTTAAATTGAGAAAAAAAGTCTCAAATAATACACCACTAAGTTATTGTTATTAGTAGTAAAATAAATTTTAAAAACCACAGCAAAACAAAACAACAAAAAACCCACACATGCCAAGAGAATTGTGGAACTGAACTACTCAGCTGAACTAAACTTTATCATCAGATACAAGAAATCCAGGACCAGCAAGACCTCACCTTTCTGAGCTTTCATTGTTTGTTCCTCAATTTGCCTTAAGCGTTCCATTAATTCTTCTTTTTCACGCTCTATTCTTTCCTTTTCCTTTTCTGCTATCTCCCTTTTCTTCTTCTCATTTTCTAATTGTGCCCTGAAAAAAAAAAATAGTAAAAGTTTTTTTTAACATCAAACGGATTAAATTCTACTCTAAGAATGCTGGTAGCCTATTTGTCAGTTAACTCAGGTAGCAGAGAAGCACGTAATAGTAAATGTTTCAAATTCAGTTTACAATGCAAGAACCACCAAGTTTGTTTCAAAATAGTGTACAGAAAAAACAATTTATGAACAGAACTGATTAGAAACCTTGGTTATTGTTCAACCAGGTAAATCCACAATTATACTTGCATTTTAGACATGGCTGATGTTTCATCTGCGCTACAAATGGCAACAGTATTTTTTAAATATACAAAAGGTAAGCCATGACATTCTTCACTGAACTTGCTTTAAAGATTCACCTGTAGAGTATAAAAGTCCCTAAGGATCAAGCAACAGAGAGTTAAGATTGTTTCGCAAAAAAACAATGAGAAACAAAGGTACAGCTACTATTACTATGCTGAAAGCTCAAAAAAGGTACGGCTTTCTATTAAGACAGGTAAGCTGTGCCAATCCACAAACCTACTCACATATTACAGAAAGAAAAGCAGTGCTCTCTTCTAGAATGCCAATGTCTGATATTCTACGACTTAGTTTTCTTAAAAGGGTAGAAGAATTTTTTTTCTGTTTCATGGAAGTTTGTTAATTACCTTTCCAATTGTTTCTGATGTTTCTCCTCTCTAGCTTGGGCCTTCATCTGTTGCACTTCAATTGTATCAGGTTTCCTCCTCCTCATGTACAATTCATGATTTCCCATACACAGTGCCAAAATTCGCTTGTTAATTCTCAGACGGGGCGCATAAAAAACAAAATCCTAGCAAAAATAATTGCAGCATATCCATTAATCTAAAAATACAGTTGTGACAAGACTCAAAGCATTACTATGTGCTTGCATTTGTTAAATTTAAACTTACAAGTATGTTGATATTCATCCTCTGAGCAAGCCAACACCATAATCTATAAATCTAGTTACTGGCAGGAACTTGCAAGATAAATTCAGAATTACACTTGGATTCCTCCAGAGGTTGGTTAGTTTACACAAAATTATTTAAACTTCTAAAAAAGTGAGACTATTCTTTACTCTATTTCTGAAGAATTTTGACCTAGAAAGTCTCATGAAATGCGCTGCTGTAATACAAAAAAAGAAAAACAGAGGTGGATGGCCAGAGAATTTAGCATCTGTGGCTTTTCAACACATCACAAAATATTAGTTGACTTAAATTAAAATCTTAAGAGTATTAACCAGAATGAAAAGAGAGAAAATAAATACACCATACTTCAAAAAAAAAAAAAATCCTTTTGATTACTAACTATTCTACCAATAAGAATAATAAATGTCACAAAATATTTACTCATGGCATAATGCAAGAGCAAGTCCCTGCAGGCTTAAATCTCTTCATATACAAAGACATACTATTCTACACAGTACTTACAGGGGCCTTTTTGTCAATTGGCTTTATGACAAATTTTTTGTCATTAAAAGAGATGTTTCTTATTTCACTCCAAGGAAAACCAATCTTGGGTGTCAGCCTTCAAAGAAAAAAAGTTCCCATTAGAAGCAGCAAAGATGTGCAATTTATTTATGTCCAGTAAGTCTTAACTCCATACTATTTCCACTATCACAGTTAGTTATATTTACAAAACATAGCAACAGTTCAAGCATATTTTGGAAGGCAATTTTTTTTTTTTTTTTTTTTTAACACATTATTCCATCAAATGAATAAATTACACAATGAATAAATTACATGGCACTGTTACAGAAGGAATTTCTATTTGTGACTTATTCTACTACCATTAAATAGATGCTAAACATCACAATCATGTACTGATTCTTTATAAGCTATTGATAATTTTATTTTCAGTAAAAAGAATAACTATTTTAATCTGAGAAAAGTCTTACATTTCAAAGACTGAAATTAAATTAGCCTTCAGCAATGTTGTACTTCAGTTTAACTGAGATGTAAGATACGTGTTCTTAGTTCAAGTTAAATCTCCCTTGCATCTTAAGCAAAATAAATTCAGTTCAGAAACCATTAATGTTATGCACCAACTGCATAAATGTAAATAATTTTCTCCATGAGCACAGAAAGTTTTTTCAATTCATATTATCTTAATTACAAGCATTAGAAAATGTTTAAGTATTTGATTGCTATCAAGAGTTACAGAATATCAAAAAGTGGTTGATTGTTCAATCTGATCTGATTATTTTCTGAACAGTTCCTTCTTTCAGGAGTTATATTGCCATCTAATGGCAATTAAGGCTTACAGAATTTTGTTACAGAATATATACATTGAAAAGCATTAAATTTCAGTTCAGTTGACAGCTGTTATCCAGTGTTTGACACATCATGTTTAACTTCAGATCACTGTGAAAGGACTGTCGACATCAGATACTACTAACAAGTGGTTGGAAAGAAACAAAAGATTAAGTCTGTTGTTCTGTTTTCAGTCTTCAAATTTTGTACATTTCAGCTTTATCCCTCTTCAAGTAGGAGAGAATATTTGATCTCTTTATCAGGACACAAGATTCATATTTTCTTTGATGTCTTAAAAGGCTTCACTTTAGTATCTAAAAGTTTTTCATGCTCTAACAGCTATAATCCTTGTCACTGTTCTTAGAAAATGTTTCTCATTAAATATGTTGCTCAGCTTCTCAATGTCCTTTTCATTCTGAATTAAGAGGAAGTCTTGAGGGAGTGAAAAGTACAGAAAGAAGCCATATAAAGATGGTCTAGCTATCATACATCCATATTAAGCAATGTAAATTTAAGTTTCCACAGAACTGGTCTTCCTTTCCCTTCTTTTACATCCCTGTTTAAAATTCAGATATTCTGGCAGTTAACATCTATCTCTCTTTTTCTATCTTTTACATAGATTAGGTCTTTGAAAACCTGTTTTGCTAAATGTTATTGAACATGCAATAAAGGTGGGATTTGTATAATCTCAGATAGGATCTCCTAGGACAGAACTGCAAAATAAGTATTAGCCACTTACTTATCATCATGCTCATAAATATTCAGACCCAAAGCATCAACTCCTAGCCACAATTCAGTTCCTTTTTTATTCTTTATTTCAAAATAGTTGACTCCATACATTTCCAAGTCTTGTGCTATCTTAAGGTATTCCATCATAGAATCCTCCCTGATGAAAGAAGAAAAAAAGTGGCAAAGTGTAGACAAATCCAAAGTACATTGTAAGAATAAGGGAACTGCGGAATAACTAGTGTAAAATTTAGTTAGGAATTGAATTTCTCTTTGAAATTCATGTGTACATTGACTCAGATACTTGTAGAGCTTTATGCTCTAATACCCAACTACCATCCAGTCATTGCACTTTGTCTTTTCACCCTGTAAACTGAGGAAATACTAAATATATTTTAGAGGCAGGCAATCGTGGACAAAGGCAGCTGACAACCTTACCAGAAATCACATAGGTAAGCCAATAACTTAACTAGAAACCTCAACCCTCACTGAAGCTTTCATGAAGTTTTTGATAACTGCTGACCCTGATTGGAATAAAAGAAAGCAGTTTCCAAACAAATATGCCTCCTCCCAAAATACATCCTAATAATAATAATGAAAAAACCTTAAAGGTGTTGGAACATTTTTTATGTAATTACCTTAACATTCCCCTGTGCTCTTCATGCCAGTTCTGTATCCTTTCTTCCCACTGTTCTTTTGTCAGTTTGTGCTGTTCTAACACACTGTGAATAGAAGTTGTTGCTATTAAATGACACTGACAACCAATTGAACCTCTCAAGTTATAAAAATAAGTTTGGTTATGCAGCATAACTTTATGCTTATGCAGCATATGCTTTAACTGAATAAACTTAAACATGACTTCCTATACACTGCTCATCTTTTTAACCCAGACACCGAAACTTTGTATTTCAATAACTACACTTTCAAAATAGTGTGAAATCACTTCTTTTTTCATGGTATTCTACACTCTCTGTAATATAAAAAGTCACACCATGGCATATCTCAACCTTCAGTAAAGTCACAAAATGTAATATCTGGAACACCTGAAAATGCAGACCTATGAAATCCTCATACTCATAACCCTGCAAATTAATCTCTAGGTACGCACAGATACACTCAAGCTTTCATTCCGCTGTTGTTTGAAAGAAAAAGTAACACATTAAGACAAGTTAGCAGACTAGTTGGGGTTTTTTTGGTGGTTGCTGGTTGGTTTGGTTTTTGTTTGTTTTTTTTTTAATAAATAAAATCAATAGTGAAGCAGTTTCAGAAATCTATTTGAGGTTTATCTACAGGAGGCTGCAATGATGGAATTATATTTTGACCTACTAGAACTTTCAAGGTAGTACTGCAGTAAGAAATCAAATGCATATAACAACTTTATTATGCTTTTTTCCATGCACCTAGCATTTCAAAGCATTCCTTGAGAAATTATTTTAAAGGACAATTAAAAAAAGAGAGTGCAAGATAATCTTACTAAGGAAGTCAGAACAGTTGTTTTCCTTCCCTTCTCTTTACTCAGGGAAGTAAGGATTTACTACTTTTCCCTACATTTTTAGCAAAGTACAATAAGGAATAGACCGAATGATGCAGAAGATACTAATGCAGTGTTTCTTCTGTTATAGGATCTTTCTGTCACTCGATTTGCTACTCTGCCCAATATCTAGTGAAGTGCACTTTTCAGTGGTAGCCATACCACATCTTGATTTGCTTAGTGTACAACCCTGTCAACAGGTTTTCTTCCTCAAAACTGAGACAGAGGTTTTAGTTTTTGCACCTGCACAAAGCTGATGTGCTCACAGCTAAATGATACAAGAACATGCAATGACAAGACATCCTTTTTGTTTATTTTCTCATCTTTCATGTTGAATATAAATATAAGCCCTAAATGTAATACAGAAGCCTGTTACAGAACACACAAAATAGAACAGCCTGCTTTGGCTGTAATAATCTAAAAGCATCTTGGCAATCATTTAAAAGTTTCTATTAAGTAAAAAAAAAATAATTCCAAGTCTTCCAGGACAATGTTAATTATTAAAGAAGTTCTGTAATTAAATCAGGCCTGATTTTTACATTGTGATATTTACATTGTGAGCTGCTTTCCATCATTATTTCTTCTACTCCTCCAGTAGATATTCACAAAATGTTCAAAAGCTTTCATAGCAGTATAACAAAGCTAACAATCAAAAAAAAGTGAAGGACAAAACAAGATATTGCAAAATACACTACCCCAGGATTGTCACACAAGTGCCCATCTGAAAATAAAACCTTCTTCCCAAGCTGCCCTTCCTAGAATCAGAATGGTTGAGGTTGGAAGTGACCTCTGGAGGTCATCTCGTCCACCCCCTGCTCAAGCAGGGTCACCTACAGCCAGTTGCTCAGGACCGTGTCTAGACAGCTTTTGACTATCTCTAAGGAAGAAGATTCCACAAGTTCTCCAGGCAACCTATGCAAGCACTTGGTCACCCTCAGAAAAACTTGTGCTTTCTTAGGCTTTCCAATTTAAGTTAAATTTCTACTTCTACAGAAATTCTTTGCACTTTCCTCTTTCTGTATTGAATTTGAGTTGAAAGATAAGAGGTAATGGGCACAAGTGAAATACACGAACACAATTTTTTATTTTACTTCTTTACTGCGAAGGTTGTCAAACACTAGAACAGGTTGCCCAGAGAGGTTGCAGAAAGTCCAACCTTGGAAATATTCAAAACCCAATTAGAAAACGCCCTGAGCAACCTGCTATAATTAGAATAGAATATTTCAGTTGGAAAAGACCTACAACAATTATCTAGTCCAACTGCCTGACCACTTCAAGGCTGACCAAAAGTCAAAGCATGTTATTAAGGGCATTGTCCACAGGCATCTTACACACTTGACCAGCACGGGGCACTGACCACCTCTCTGGGTTACTACTTGAGTAAGGGGACTGGACTACATGATCTTCAGAGCTCCCCTTCCAAGCTCAGATGATTCTGCATTTCTATAATATCCTCAAAGCTGGCAATGTCTTTGGCAATAGCCAATCTGGTCCCCTCCATTCTCTCTTCGCATGCTACTGATTAAACATCACTAGCAGATAGGCAAGGACTATTGCAACAGAATAGCTCAGCAAGGACTTGATGCCTTGTTGCTACCCAGATCATAGTTTTGAGCCAAGAAATATGCAGTAGTTTTGACAGGTGAACATTAAGACTCTATAATTAACAGGAACTGCAAATCTTTTCTCATGTTTTTCAGTAAAATTTTCCAAAGCTAGTCTACTTTGGGAAACAAGTAAGCATTTTTGACATTATGTTGTATACTGTTCTGAAGTATTTTTAGGATGTATGTGTTAGTTTTCTGGCAAATCTCCTGGTGACAGGAGGCAAAACAGGAATAATTGTGTTTGAATGAATACAAAAGATATGTGCTCACTCAGTGCATACTAGCACACGACTGGCTGAAAGCATATGCTGGGAAGTCATCTGAACATTTGTCTACTGAAAAGGAGCATCTTAAGGATCTGAATGTGTCATATACAAGCACTCCAGTGTTCACAGGCTATCATCATAACTGAGCAAAACCCAAGATTCGTGAACTAAGATATTCAGTAACGACAGTTTTACTGGTTCTACATCTCCCTACCTTACTAAAAAAAAAGGGTATTTTTCTAGAAAGAGGTATAGACTTCACTGTCACAAGAAGGAAGTAAACAGCCAAAACCAAACTCTTGGCCAGGATTTTTAGAAATCTGAAACATTTTCAAAAAAAATTTATTTCAATACTTCACCACAATCCTTTGAAATGCTTTTTTGCTTGCTAGAAAATTCTCAAGCTTAGTTACGCTAATAAGTGAGTTTCCACATTTCATTTTCAAACCAAAGAGACAAAGCATATGACTTTTAAAGAAACCTCAAATTATTCCATGGCTCTTATTTCTTTGAAGATGCACTAATGTTACATATATAGTAAGCACATATTTGTCCACAATACATCACTATGGATTGATCTACACTAACAAAATTGTCTAACTTTGTACATTACTGTTGCAATGCTTCTCTCACTGCCAAAACATGCCAGGAGCATGGTTTCAGCTGCATAAAGAAAAAGAACTATAATCTTGGTGCTTACTTTTCCTAACCAATTAGATGAGTGACTGATACAAAAGAGTTTATACTCAACAGCAATGGCAACAATTTAGTTTCTAAATTTTCTGTCCAGGCTAGCATTTTTCTGCAATATATTTTATTTCTAATAGACTTTATAATTATTTTCAGGAAATTATCATTTAAGTGTACAAAAACATCAAGAACTGAAGAAAAGAAGTGAGTATCAAATGAATCTTAGTGACTTCTGTATTAGGGTATTTTGACTTTAATTTAGCAGAAGCAAGTCTCCAAGAACATTAGATCATTTTGGAGTACTTTGGAAATTTGTTCAACTAAATCTGTGCAGATGGTTATGGACGGGACAGGAAATAGGTCTCAAGAAACCCATGGTTGTGACACTTCCTTGTTATTGAGAGTCTAAATTAGGATCTCTAAATTTTACTAGCAAAACATGCACTCTTAAGAAAGCTACCATTAAATGCACATTATCACTTAATATTTTAATCATTAAAAACACACTGTAATCAAGTTTGTATGCAGCACATGATGCAAAAAACCAGTCTCACTCACCGCTGAGGGAGAAGTCTGTCATTGGCTAGGTAGCCTAGTTTATGTATCTCCTTACTGTGATCTCCATACTTGGACTGGACAGCATAAGAAGCCAGAAGAACTGCAGTTTCTGGTGGGCAATATATTTCATCATTTAAGATAGCTTCTTTGACTTGCAGGAAGAAAAGTCTCTGAGTTATTTCCTGAATTAATTCTTCTGATACATCCTCTGGAAAAAACTTGGCCCTGAACTTAAACTGCAAAGGGTTTTCTTTCCTTACATCTTGCTGTGTTACCTGAGAGGGAGGAATAAAGACAAAATAAAGAGAGCACTAAATGGTATATTAAATATAATTAACTCAGTAGTAATGAACTCTTTAGCTCCTCTACACTGAAACCCAGTGCATCCTGACAAGCCCACTGTGGAACTCACTAAAGGTTCACATGGCACTGAATCAAGTACACCAATTTGGATAAATCAGACAATTTTGAAACACTACTTGAAGGCTGTTTAAGAGTATTTTTGTAGGCTTGTGTGAATTTGTATTTATCACTATAAAGATCTGGGGAAAAAATAAATTGTAATACATATTAAAATAAATAAATAAATAAATAAAATATATCCAAGGATGAATTGCAGGAAGTAACAAATTAGGATCTAACAAGGTTTCTTTAGCAAGACCTACAGCACATTTCTTTAATCTAAGTGTAAATTTGGATTCATTTAAAAGTCTCTGAACTATTGAACTAAATACATGTGCTTTATTCCTGTGCAAAAAATATAGTTCCATTAATCACATTATTTTTCTAGAACGGATAAGCCTTATAATCATGATTTCTGTGAAGAGATCAGATGTGGTCATCTTAAGTTTTAAGTAAGCATCTACTTCAAATTTCAACAAAACCTCATTTTTATGTAGAATTTTCCATTTCATTTGGGTTCAGCTTTCAGCACTGATTATGACTAAAGCAAAAACATTCAAAATTAAATGAATTTTAATATCAAATAATACTGTGACTGCTAAAAAGGTACAGTCATAATAAAATAAATCTCATACATCCCAGTTCCTCCAGCACTTTATTACACATTTAATTTTATGTGCACTAGTAGTCCCTCTAGAACTTCTTCACTATGCATGAAATGATGCATCTGTTTGCTTGACTTGTAGGAAGTATCAAATACTGTAACTATAATGCAACCATTTAATCACGTATGTAAGGCAGCATAAGTACTATATTCAACATTTCAGAAGTAAATTTTAAGTTTTGCTCGCTTTTCATTATTGTCCATCTGCTCCTGATTTACATACACAGTATTTCACTTCAATCTCACCAGTGAACGATTAGTTGTGCTCTGGCTGTAACGAAACCTTATTTGCACATCTATTTTGTGATTTATCAGATCTTATCTGTATTTACTGCAAATATTTAAATAGTAACTTACAAGTTAGAGCCAGTTTATGATGATGCATTTAAGAATCAAACATTACAAGCTTTAAAAAAAAATAAAATATATAGATAACTGCCTTAGTCAAAGTTAAAGAAATCAGCACACCCTTGCTGCTCCTGAACTGCACCAGCCACTTAACTCGCTGAAGGCTTTCATAGAGCAATGTCTTCTGTATTTTTTGCAAATGATGCATCAAATCCTGTAGTCTCCAATCACTGCAGGCAAGCCATTAGGGCTAACAAAATATTTGTAGCACTACAACATTTACTGTATGTGAAACAAGACATGCATGAAATTCTAGGAGACAGCTCTGGTGGTTAGCAGGTTTAACTTGCTGGATTTACCACAGAGAAGGAAAGATTATATAAATGCAGACAGTGGTACTTGCTCCTAAAACCCTCCCAATTTACCTCCTAATACTGAAGATAAAAAAAAAGGTATTCTTAAGTTGAACTAAAAAAACCCCCCTCTTTATTCTAAACAGTGCCACTAACCTGACAGCCAATATTAAAATAAAAAGTGACCATTCAAATTCATAAATAGAATTTGAAGTAAAATAACCTGGTTCCCAATAGCTGGGAGATACAAGGTACTCAGTGTTGCTGGGGAAAAACAAGATAGAAAGTCATCCTACAATCTACTTACTAGATATCTAAACAGCAGTTTAGGAGCCTATTATTGGTGCCTTGTTTAAAGATCTATAGCTGTATACATGCAAATTCCTGAAGCTCAAATACGTCATACACACACATGCCCCAGCTGTAAAACATTTACTCTATTACATTTTGCTACATGAAAACAGAACAATCATATGAACTTAAGTTTTCCTAATGCATGCACCACCATGGTACTAGAAATACAGGAATCGGTATCTCATTCTCAAATGTTGATATAGCTTTGCATATTCTTTTATAACTAACCAAACTTAACACTGTATTTTGTCATTTAAATCAAATAAGCAACTTTTCAACTAAATTTGAAGCCAGCTATATCTCACCTACAACATTAAAGCAGCAAGCCTTATAAGATTATATTTCAAACTGTACACTTGCCTAAATATTACGGAATTATTACCTTTTTATTTAGCTTCAGCCAAGTTGAGTAGCCTTTGCTGTCCACATATTGTAGCCCAAAAAACCAGACTTCACGAAGACCAACAGTTTTCACCACCTAAAGATAAATGATCCATAATAATCAGCAATCACTATAACAGGATTTTTTTTAAAATGGTAATTAAGCTACAGAAACCATCTCAAACTGAAATGTAATCAAGTTTTACAAGAATGAAAAACATTAAAATAGTAGCAAAACATCAGGTTCAGGGAAGCATTCACCTTAGAGTTCTAAAACTCAAACACTGTGTTGCCAAACTACCGACTGGAGTGTGTAGCTTACTGCTTACATCAAACTCAGCACCTGAGGAATACAAGTAGCAAAGAGGACCCTGATATTTGAAAGCATGTCTGGGAAGTGTTCTGCAGACCTACAGACAAGTAAGTCCACTTCAGCAGAAGACAACTGGTGAAGCTATAATAAAGAATAATACTTGTGGACAAATAGGAGGTAATCACCTACTTCAAATAGTTTTGAGATTTTCTAAGAGTTAATGATAAAAGGGGTAAGGATGATCTAGCTGATAAGCCATACATGGATTTCTTGTAATATTTGTGACCAGGTCTATCACCAAAGGCTACTAAAGAAATAAAATTGTCTTTGAACAGAGAAAAGGTCTTTCTATGGATATACTAGTTGAAAAGAAAAACAAACCAAACAAACAAACTGTTTTCACAACAGACTTCTAGTGTAACCACTAGGTAAGTCCCCCAGGACTTCATATGTGATCTGCAAAAAATAATGAAACTGATGTGACAGAATCTGCTGTAGAAAGCCTTCCATAAAGATCTGCAAATGAACAGTAAAAAGGAAGATGAACCTCAATAAAAGATGATATTTAATAAAAAATACTGTACATAAAAGACAACAATTTTAATTATGCAAACAAAGTTCTCATTGTAAAGGAAAAAAGAAACAAAGCTGTTATGTTACTATACACATCTATGGTATTCCCAAATCTCTAATACTACATATGGACTGGTCATACCAACTTAAAGGATGTTGCAGCACTGGAAATGTTTCAGAAACATTGAAAAGAATGATTAGTGACATGGAACATCTTCTGCATAGCTAAGACAAGAACTAAGGCTACTGTCAGAGAAATGAGGAAAAGGAAAATGATATAGGTCTATAAAACTTGCATGGCATGAAGAAGGAAAATAGAGAATGATTATTCATTATTTCTCATAACGTAAGAATTAAGAGAATCAACAGAAATCATTAGATAGCAGGTTCAAAGCAAACAAAAAGGAGCACTTTTACTACACAGAGTATAATGAAACTGTGGAATTATCTTACAAGTCTTTTGCATAGTAAAAGTACACATGGATTCAATAAGCAATTAATCAGAAAGGTCCAGCAAGGATTATTAAGTAACTGTAAACTCTGGCTCCAAATGATCCAGTATGGCAGTACTTACGTATGTTCTCAGGTTGGACCATGCTGGCAAGCTGGTTTACTGAAGGCTGTTTTATGGAAGCATTCAGATGCATGTGAAGTAAATAGAATTTTACACATAGATCCTCCTCCTTTTTAAAGTAGTACTATCGGGTTGCAAAATTAAGATTTTGAAAATTAGAAAATGTCAGAAGATAGCTGTGCAAACTTAGTTCTGATGCCTTGCATATTTGTATTATTACTTAACAATCATTCAGCTGTACACCTTTTTTCCTCCTCTACCCTTTCACCTTCAAGCTCCAAAGCACAGAATGGGCAATGTTCATGGATCCAGCCTGATTCCTTTAGTGAGCACAGATATTTTCTCCAGATTTCTTACATCATTTACTTTAGAACACAAGAAATGTTAAGAACAAGTTTCTGTTACTATTATGGTACTGAGCAACATCAAATTTGGTGTCCCAACACAGAAATTTCAGACCTGCTGCTTCTTTTGGCACAGATCTCCTATACGATGCTGATCAAACTACTTATGGCTTTATCAGATGACTGAGAATGCTCTTTACTTTGCAACTGTCCAAGCTGAGCCTTTGTACCTGATCAGCTCTCTGAGCTGCAAAAGAAGTCAGTAAGAACTGCAGATGCTCAACAGCTCTGCCCATAAGGCATAAGGAGACAAGTGCTCATGCTCACATCAAAACATTTTGCTCTCACCTGCTAACCATGGCCCTTCAACTGAGATGCACATTATTTAAATACAGACAACTTGTCTACTGCAATGCAGAGTTATACGTGCTTGCAAACCAATACTAAAACCAGCTTACACATTAGTCTGTTTTACTTCAGACTCCACAAATAAGGAAAGAGCATCGTCTATCACTGCTTCTCAGCTCAAAGGAAAGAAAAAAAAATTTCTGCAACTTTGTACCAAGATAATATAAGCACTTATGCACTGCACTAGTATGATATGAAAAATAAGTACGGAATGAGAAACTTAGGAGTTCGATTCTGGCTCAAAAGTTTCATTAAGTGGCTTCAAGCAAGTCTTCAATCACATCTGTAAAACAGATTTATCCACCGTCACATCCTACAACTTGACTACTAATAGGCAGTAAAAACTTCTTGAAGAACAGCAACCAGAGCAGCAGACATGTTTTAGCAAATCAAAACATACACATAAAGACAACCTAGCAAGAATTTCACTGAGTCAGCTTCCAAAAGATCATAAGGGAGGCTTCCAAGATATCTGAAAAGGACAGTGGGCTGTAACTTGAGATAAAGGAGACAACCCTCCCATTCTTTCTGAATGGCAACTACAGTAAACCAGAGGTACTAATGCTCAGTGCTATCACCTTATTGAAAACAACCCCCACCGTTACCAGTGTGTGGAAACATACCCATCACAGGGTTCTTCTCCTCCTAGGAAAGTTATAGTTGCTAAATTGGTTTACTAAGGAGGACTTGTCTTTTGGAGGACAGATCCCCTCCTGCCCATTCTGACCACTGACAGGATAGACAGAAGTACTAATGATAAATATGTTAAGACACCTTCTGAAATACGAGCAATTTTGAAAAAACGGGTCTGTGCAATAAATAGTAACTATACTGAGTTTCAAAATGTAAGTGAAAAAAAGAAAGCCACAGATGTCAAATGATGAATTCTTGTCTGCTAGCAGATGAAGATGATGAAAACACACAAATGGAATGGGAAACAAATAACAACTCCAGAAAACACCAGTTAAAAGCTTAAAAGAACCACTGACTGGAAAAAGGACAAGTTGTTCACCAAAAATATAGAGGAGCACTACAAAACAGCTAAACTTATGGAGAGGTTATTTTCTGCAAGCAATAACCAACAAGTCTACGGTCATGTCCACAATTTCTGTATAAGCCTTGGAGACCCATCTCAGTAACAGTGCTATTCAATTCTCTTTCTATAGAGAAACAGTATAACTTTTGTCTGAAAATTTCATGCTGGTTTTGCAATACAATTCAGCTCCTGATGTTACTCTGTGGAACTCGCATATGCGTTTAAGATTGGGCTGAAAATGCTTCTGTCACAACTATGCTGGCTGATTTTGCTTGACCTAACAATTTTTCAATTTAAGCTTCCAGAAGTTGATTGTAAGAACTGGTGAGATGTCAAACACCACACAGTGAATTGAGGAACAAAGCTGAAGAGAGCATGAAAAAGAATTCAGAGCTGTATCTTTGTTCCCTGTTTGTGAATGCCCCAATTTGGATGAACCTGATTACCTGGGCACAAGACGTTACACAGCAGAATGTCACCCCACCCAACACTGCATGGCAGAAGATAGCAAAGGTTGGCAAAAGACAAGTTACAGCTTGAGGCTTCTGTGCCACAGAATACTGTACTTTTTATTTGATGGTGGTGTTGGTTAGACAAAAAGCAGCTCCTTTCTTCAAGAAGTCTTTGTTAGAGGCTGAAGATATACTGCTACTGATGTTAGAGAAAGGGGTGGGGGTAGAAGTTTTAAGAGTCAGACAGTCATTTCAAACAATAATTGCAAATGAAATTTCATTAATCTAAAAGAAAAAGCTCAATCAACATTGTACTCCTTTCAACTTATATACCAAGACATTTAATCAACTCTTAAAGGTCAATTAAAAGTTTAAGGGTTCTTAAAGAACTCTTTCAATGCGTTACTTTCTCGTAATACCTATTACTACATACTTAAAGCATCTCTAATAGAGTGGACAGAAACAACAGTTCTACTAGACATAATTGTTGATATAGTTAAACGGTTTTTGAAGAGTAATTTCGAATATTTCTGCATTTTTAACTAAATGCATACAACTTGGATCTAGATAATATAACGTATTTATTCGTTTCTTGAGGAAAAAAAACCCAACACATTGACAAGCTTCTATTCTTAACATTTTCTAGAACGGTCCACAACCTAGATCAAAAAATTGTTTCAAGATTTTGACGGCTAACAGCACGTGAAATGAATGCAAGAACAACCTTTTTTAAGAAGTCATTCATTTAGCCCGTTTGACCGGCGTACAACAGAGACTATCAAGTGAGAATGTGTAGTTCTGATGGGTCTGCAACCCATAAGCACAAAGCCATCATTTTCACTTTTCCACTTAATTTTTTTTATTATTATTAACTTAAATTTCAAACTGGATCATAGGACAACATTACTCCTCTAACATTTGAGAAGTGAAAAAGTATCTACAGCTTCCATTCTGGGGAAAAAAAAAAATAGAATATCTTAGCTTCCCTGAATGGACATTTATTGTTACATTATTAAATAGTGAAGGCTATGTAAGTTTTAGAATTATGTGTATAAGAAATTTATATCACAGTTGCAACTATAATGTGATTAGACGTAAAAAATACCATTAATTTCAAAGCATGCGTATTAATTTGAATATGCATGATTCAGCTGAAGCCTCACTGTTAACCTATTTACAACAGAGTTCTCTTTGAATTTAGTAAATTTCATGAGAAGTAATGAGGAAGTTCAAACAGAGAATAGTTTAGATAATCTAAGGAAAAACGTAATCTATACATAAGAACATTTCCGCTTTCTCAAACTATGCCTTAATACCCACAATAGTTTTATGTGTTTGTACATATACATACACAGAGACACATATAAGTTACCTGATCAAAAAGCTGTTTGCCTGTGGTATTGGGCTGGATGGCAAATTCCAACTCTGCATCCATTGTTGTTACTCTGACATTGATCTACAGAAAATAAAGAAATATTACTGTAACAGTGTAATGCTTCTATATACTGTAATTAGCCTGTAAGAAACAATATATGCCAAGTCAATTCAACATTGTAATGGTCTTGTAGACACACAGACCACAGCAGACAAAAAATGGAGAATTTGAATCTGCAAAAAATCTCATCTTGTATTTCGTATATACAGGATAATATTTAACACTAGGTTTGAAGGTCAAACCAGGAACCAAAGTTCAAAATGAATTTAAATTGGATAGCTGACGTGACTACCAAACACTGAAAGAACACTGGGATATTCAGCTGCTGGGCACTATCTTTCAGTGGGCTTCCCAAATGTGTGCGAAAGAAAAAGTTCCCAGTCAAATACATATCATTTTAAGGTATTTATACTTGGCAATATAAAAAGACAAGCAGCCTCCTGCCCCACCATTTCTAAAATTAAGAGGTTCAGCAGTCTTAAACTATACAGGGCTAGAGCTTGTACACCTCAGGACAGACCAATAGCAGATTTTCCATCAGTGGAAGGAGGAACTACAGAAGTTAGCTTCCTTTAATACTGATCCCATTCAATTCCCTTATTATAATACTGAAAAAACCACCACTATTCAATGAACTTCTTCCTTCTCCTGAAGTAGAGGATGATTTTCCAGATGACTCCTGACAGTCACTATTTTTATTTGCTCTAAAACAAGCAGTCAAATATTCCAGGAGATATCTGGAAGCCTATCTTACTTGGAAGTACAACAGTCTGTTCCAATTTCTCTTCAACTGGTACACACAGAAGTGAGAATTTTCATGAAATAGACAAAGTGCTAAACACACAGTACTGTCTTCTCACTGTTAGAATGGTCCTCTATTCCTACTGCCAGGGTATCACATTTTATTTATCTTTAGTGAACAGGAATATAAAGTGTTAAAGGTCAAATATACTTTGCTGTAAATGTGAAAACCAGAAACACGAAACTTAAATAAGACACACAGATATATTCTAATTTCTCTCTCTCTACTATAAAATATGGAACATGAATAAATTAGGACTTGTATTACAGGTTCTTACACTACTTGATCTATGCCTGTGTAACCATTTCCATTAACTATTTCCCTAATTTTGCCACCAGGTGGAATACTTTGAGAAGTGAGTCTGGAAAAGTCTCTGCCAATATAGAACACAAAAGGGAGATCTAAGGTGCAAAAACAAGAACTGCAGAGAAGTTTGTCCCCGTACAACAGATTAAGCTTGTTCACTCCTTTCTTTAGTGTCAAGGTAAACAACTTTGGGCATGAGCTGGATACACAAGACAAGAGTAGCAGGAGTCTGAGGACCTCTAGGTTATAGACCTACAAACAAGGAAGATACCAGAGGGTTAGCAAACTTTTTTTTGTGTGCAAGCACTGATAAAGAAAAAGGAGTTGAAGGTTTTGGAGTAAAAGATAGTAAACTTCTACTGCAAAAAAAATTAAAGGTTGTGTGTCAGGAGGAGGGAAAAGAGGTGTTTTCTGTAGATTCTCTTACTCTGCTCATTTCAAGAAAAAAAATTGCTTATTCTCTAGCAGAACAACCCATTTTAAATGGTAGGTCTAACTCACTGCCAGTTGCACTAGCTTAAGTGTGTGGGGCTGGCCCTTAATTACAAGAAGTTAATTTTTTTAAAGCAGTTTTTCAATTTTTTAAAAAAAGCCTGCTTTAGGGCAGCTACAAGTAAGCAAGTTACAAAGCATAAGGCTAAAATATAACTTTATTAAATGCCAAAGCACTGTTATGTAACAGCACCACTGCCAAAACAAGAAGTATCACAGAAGATCTACAAAGCACAGCAAGTTCAACTAACTGCAGCAGACTTAAGACTTGCAGCAGAAACTTCTTACACTAATATTCTTGTAACAAATGTCATCTTCTACAAATGCAATAATTACTACCTGAGAGTCTATATACCTCACAAGAATTAAAATACTCAAACAGTAAAATAATAGATGTAATACAGAGGGAAACGCAACACAGCCTGTAGATTTGTTTGCTTCTGGATGTTACTGCCTCAAATAAAAGCTGAGTGCTGTAACAGTACACAGCTGCTACATCTGCAATAGATACAAATACACATTAGGAGTACCTGGTCACTTACATGCATTACAGTAACTGCTTAAGTCTTCAGCAGTTTTCTTTTTCTTTGAACTTCCGATTAACAGATCACCCAACTGCTAATTAATATTTACACTTTCAGTTCTAAGTCACAAATTAAATTGTAACAATATTAAAATGTTGACTTTTGTGATATGAGTTATTTAAGAAAAGACTTACAAAGTTAAACACTACACTGGATCATTTTCCTTCTGAAGACATTTGGAGTGACTTAGATTTTTAGCATACAAATACCAAGCTTTTACAACCTTGTAACATTTTTTCACAGCTTCAGTTATTTCTGGGCATGGGAAATAAGAAGTTTACTTTTGGCAAAACCTGAGACTGAGCCCAGAAGGTTTACTTATCTAATCCAAATGTCAGTCACACAGCACACTCTCAACAACATCAAACCTCTGGTGTCAAGTTTTGTTGTCTGTAAAATAAAGCTAACCAACTACATTAAGACGACTCATGGGGGTAGTTTCCACATTATAAATAAGGCAGGGAATTGAGAAAACACAGGCAGAGAAAGAAGGCTCAGTAAATGCAGCAATGGACTGTCACTCATGCAATCTGCTGTTGGGTATCCAGCTACTTTGAAGCAACACTCCTCATGTGACATTGGTGACAGAGGGAAATTATCTGAACCACAAATTATGAAGACAGACACTAATCTGAACATAATTACCCTGAACCGACTTTACCACATGAATACGGAATAGGAAGGAGCTCTTGCAACAGTGACAAGAGAAATGTATGAAGGTTTCCTGTAGCAAGCGTTGGAGGGCTACCGCTACTCATACCACAAGACCCATTTAACACCTGCTTTTCAATCTTGCTCTCACCAGGATTACACATCTTCCCTCAAACTTCAGAAACTATGACAAAGCACTAGACAAGACTTAAGGCAATTACTTAGCTGCTCAGTCGTGAGACAAATCCCGTTCTGCTGTGCATGGGCTCAGGGTAAGAGCTGCAGCAAGTCTCACTTGGTACATTCATATGTAATTTTGACTGCCTTCTAAGGATCCTACTCTGGTAAACTAATCAAGAAACTCTCTAGGTGGTTCTGCAATTCGTAGTATGCCTGAGTAAGCTTTGCTTTTTTTTTTTTTTAAGGTTAAAAAGTGGCTATATGCAAACAATATTTTTGGTGTCACAATTTAACAATTTGTATCACTTATTACTGACCTAGAGATCTCTATGCAAATATTAAATACTAAAATATCATGGTGGTCATGTCAGGGAAATACTTAAAAATGCTATTCTAGGCTTAGTAACTGTGTAACTTAGACTTTGTGAATCCTCTGTCAAGGTCCATGTGGTGAGAGATCCTCCCCTCATCCTCCACAGATCAGGCAACATCATACCTGAACGGCAGCTCTGCAATGACAGCCAGAACTGACATCAGGCAATACAGCACTCCTAGACCAGCCCTCTTACATCCAGCACTAGAAATCACTGACTTAGGCCACTGCAACGTACACAGTAAAAAAAAACCAAACCAAAACAAAACCCAAAAACAAAACAAAAAACCCTAAACCACTAACTCCCTCCCTACCCCTCCAACAAACAACCAAAAAACTCTGATACTTCCAACACCCAACCCGTGGAACTATATACAGGTTTAATGCAAAGGGTGTAAGTAAGACAGCTTCTCAGCTCCCACTTTAGATATGTGGCTATACTGATGTTCATCCAGTAAAGCTAGGACAAGAAGTGCACTCTTGTGCTGGGAAGAAGGTGGCATTTAAAAAAAGACCCCTACAACCCACAGGCAAAATGTGAACACCTTTAGGGTTTGCCTCTTTCTGGCAGAATTCCATCCTGAATACATTCTCTTTATGCAACTATACATTAAGTTACATAAGCCAAGCATCTAGACAAGCACAGGCTGTATTTTAATGGCCATAATGGAAAAGATAAAAGGACAGTTTAATGCGTTACTTTAATTTTTTAAAAAATCCTAAGAAGAAGAAAATGCTTAGCACAAAGTTTTCTTCAGCTGGCTACCTTTAAGAGTGCATTTTTATAAACACAGTCACTGTAAGAGGGTATAAAGAACACGGTGAAGTTTAGCATAGCATAGAAAAAAGCCTGCTGGGCGTTCAGGAAAACACTACTGCAAAGCTCTATTTTAGAGCACCAAGTCTCTGTTTAGAATACCAATACCTACCTCATAGCTTTTAAAGTGACTATTTAGCTTGACTCATTTGCCTATACTGAACAATATAAACAAGTGGCCAGGAACAGAAACCTTTCACCATAAAATGATCACCAAACATTTGGAAAAAATCTGCTACATAGGTTTTCTTACTTCTGACAAAACTGCTTTGTCCCAATATCTGGATACATACACGTATTTTTTTTAATCTATTTGTAATAAACTTCTCCCAAATAATAATACTTTAAACCCTTGCACTGTGACAGTTATCTTCTTCACCTTATAGAATCATAGAATAGTTGGGGTTGGAAATGACCTTTAAAGGTCATCTAGTCCACCCACCCTGCAATGAGCAGGGACATCTTCAACTAGATCAGGTTGCTCAAAGCCCCATCCAACCTGGCCTTGAACATTTCCAGGGATGAGGCATCTACCACCTCTCTGGGCAACCTGTTCCAGTGTTTCACCACCCTCATCCTAAAAAATGTCTTCCTTATATCTAGTCTAAATCTACCCTCTTTTAGTTTAAAACCGTTACCCCTTGTCCCATCACAACAGGCCCTGCTAAAATGTTTGTCCCCATTTTTCTTATAAGCCCCCTTTAACTACTGAAAGGCTGCAATAAGGTGTCCCT
>NW_010972787.1:1017040-1029624 GCF_000737465.1 Haliaeetus leucocephalus
GGTGCAGGACCTTGCACTTGGCCTTGTTGAACCTCATGAGGTTCACATGGGCCCATTTCTCAAGCTTGTCCAAGTCCTTGGCATCAGAACTAGCAGTCTGATTTTACCAGACTTGCTTCAGAATGATTAAACGTGGTCAAGGGAAGGGGAAGAACATATACATACATGTTGATTATTCTTTGTGAAGGGAGCAACTGATGTTTTGATAACAAATTTTGCTAGTGGGTTATGAGGACATTTGCCACAGCTCACAAAATAGTATTTATAAAAACAGTCTAAAGCAATTTATCTATGAAAGAATTTATCCAACCAATAAAGAGTATAGTTAATGAACACATCTGGAACAATAAACATCCATGTCCACGTATTAAAAGCACACATTTCATATGGGAATTATATTTTTGTTGTATTCTTTCACTGCTTTGAGGATTTGAAAAAACATTTCTACATTTCCTTGTAGTATCCAACTTCAACTCTCCACAAGTTCATGGGATATTGCACAGTCACCACATTAACCTTTGGACCTCTCCTGAAATGTAGATACAGTGCATATAATATGCACAAAAACTGCTATTAGCTTAATAGTCTAATACTTCCTATTACTGTACTTCAGCCATCATTCACAGATATTAGTCATGGCACTTCAGCTTTCACCAGGAAGCCCAAAACTGAGTAGGTACCAGTATTTAGTAACAAAGCTATTTAAAAATTACATGAAAAAGGTTTCCAGTCAGTTTGCTTTGTTTTAATAAAGGAATATGAATTAGTCACATATAAGAGCCACAGAAACCATTCCAATTCTTATTTATAAGAAAATTGCATATAGCAAAAAAGGTTTCTTCCAAGAGTTTCCTCACACTAGTTCAGCCAATTGCTGTATCAAGTTCGCATATTAAATTATTTGTGTTAAGGAGTAGCAGTATATTGGTCCCACTGCTTTACACACTGTATATACACAGCACACCCACTGCATCAACTTCAAAGCAGACATAGGAAGAGATGCAAGAGAAAAATGCATGAAGATGATAACATAAAAAGGTAAGGATTAAACAGCATTAGAAACAGAAGGCTACAGAATAATGGCAAATAGATTTTACTAATAGACAAATCAAAAGAAAGCAGTCGTCCAAACTGACATCACCTATTTATGCTGCAGAAATAAATCATATATTCAAACCATAATTCAAATACTGCACTACACATCTCAAAGATTTTCCTGTAAAATGATACTCTAGTCAAAAATTAATGTATACACTATGTCAATTCAACCACTTCACAGAAATTAACTTGATCTTGGAAATGATAATTCAAATTTTAAACATCCATTATTCCAGAATCTGATATCTACTCCTTCTGAATACACTATATTGTAAAATGTTGAAATCTAAAAAGAGAATTCTCTGTTAATCTTAGTAACTTTGACATCTACTCATTACTACCCAGTGTAATGCTTTCTCTTTCATGCCTTGTAGTCTTGTACAAAAATGCTGCGAACTACCAGCAAAAACAGCTAATGACTTTAACTCCTCTTACACCCTATAAATGCAGCTAATATTTCAGTCAATTAAACCTAATCTTCTTAGCCTATGAAATGATTAACAGTTATGTAACTAATGATGTCTAATTTTAGTTTCTATGTTTCTATTTTTGGTGAAGATTGGGGAGAATGGCATACAGCTGAGAAACATTTTGTATCTGTTCTTTTAGTAAGAAAGCACTGAAAGTAAGATTCAACAAGTATTCTATTCTTCAGTAAGCAGAGAACTAAGCACACTGAAAACAGCCCTATTAACAGCTCCAATTTTGATTACAGCAGCAAAGACCTCATTAAACAAAGTCACCAGTTGTTGGGGTTTTTTTGATGAATCACAACAGAAGCTAAATGAAACTTAATTTTGTACTGCTAGGCAGAACTAAGAATATTAAGTCTCAGAACTATTATTTTTTTTAAAGTAGCAGAGATGCTGAGTGAACTGCTTGAAACAATGGAAAGCCACTTTGTTATAAACACAGCCAAAGTGAACAAACAGACTTTTCTACTGAAGGAATCAAACAAGAAAACATTTCAATCATGTACATTTTTCAGACACATATTACCTTAATATCTCAGGACAATATACTAAAGTCACTTTTACCCTTTCAAAACAGCCTTTTCACTCAAGCTATTTAACCTAGTAGCCTCTAAGAGAGAAAATCCCAAAAGCATAAGAACAATGACCTTTTACTACCATGTGTAAGAAGATATTCACAGTAGCAGACTGAGACTTCCAGGAAAAATGAAATATCCTTGCTTTAAATTCAGCTATGCCAAGACCCTGTACTGGTCTTCATTTACTTAATTTTGTCTGGAATACTACATAACTTTTCAACATGAAAGCAAAAAAGTGAAACACAAATCTATTCCATTGATTTTGCTGTGATTTAGTATCTACCGATTTCATTTGAACTGACCTATAGCTTAATTATTTGTTATGCATAACAAAAAATGCATTCCAAAAACATGGAGAGAATTTACATATAGTTGTACTGCACAGGATCACATATTTAGAGGACGACCAGATTTTCTGAAAATTATTAATTGGATCATTACAGCAGAATCTGGAAAAAAACCCCAACCTAAATAGGTCACAGTAATACAGATAGGAAAGCTATAAAATAACACTGTCAAAATTCTCACCAGTTATGTTAACTGGGTTTTCTTAGTTCTTAACCATGATTATTTCATTAGTTTTCAAGTTAGAAGACCTCCAAAAATAAAACTACAGAACACTGACAGTCTTATTGCAACAGCTGTCAAAAATAAAGAACAAGGAGTTGAAGCACAAATAGTTTCCGGACTAGAAGTACATTCGGTTATTGTGGATTGTCTTTAAAGACAACTGATAAGAGCTACAGTGAATGCCCAGAGCAAAAGACCTTCCACAGTCCAGTGCTATCAAATCCTAGCAGAACAGCAAGACTCTTCAAAGAACAATGTTAGATTCATTAACCATAACCAATGACTAGGCTTTTACAGTCTCCAAAGAAGGGAGAAAAAAAAATATAAAAAGAGAAAGAGGATCGCTCCAAAGCAATCTACCATCTAAGCAGCAACCAGAGCAAAATCTGAGGTTTGATTTTTTATAGGTAAAATTACTTAATCTTTGGCACGTGTGCTACTTCTTCATTCACTGATTACAATTACAGCAACCTGTAGTTTACAGGAAGAAATCCATATGACATTGAGAAATGTAATCAATTTAATTTAATTTCTTAATGGCTCCTTTCACTTGGCTTCCTTCTAAGATCTCACATGTGCCTACATCATGAAGAGACATAGGAGAACATCCCAACATATGAGAACTCCATATATAAAGCCCCTCATAAAAGGAAAAAAAGATAAATTGTCTTTGGCATGAGTCCAGCTTCTTTCCTAAGATCTGGTAGCTAATTTCCATTCCTAGGGTGGATTGTGAGCTTTCCTAACACCTCTGCAATCTCAGTTCTAAAGATATTGCTTTCCTTGTGAACAATCCTAAAACTGTATTTCCTACAATTCTCTCAGGTCCTTAAAATAGAGGGAACCCTGCCTGTGTAAATTTCATGGTTCCAATCCCAGAATTTAAAAAGAAGTAATCTTACTCAGGCTGTCTTTTTTTCTAGTCACCGCTTCAGTGACTTCATTGCTCTGTACCTGCACGGAGGTGGGGGCCTCAGGAACCACAAGAGCTCACAGTGACTTTCTGCCTTATTCTTAAAACACATTCTTCCAGCTGAGCAGCTCTATCAAAGGCACTACTCAATTATCATAGCCAGGACTCAAAAAGGTCAGAAAACATTATGCTGCTAATTCACTTTCCTGCCCTTAATAGTGCAGCTTTCTGCAAGAAGGGGGCAGGATACAAATAACTACTTCCAACTTCAGAAAGTGCTAAGATACTGCCCCCAGTCCACAGGGGGGAAACAAGAAATTACAACAACAGTATGGTATGGCCAGTTGGTCAGCAGATCAACAGCAAATCTCAGAACAGAACTTCTAGCCCTTGGACAGTCCCATGCTCACATTATTCATTAAGCTATACCAGTTCCAAATAGTGGCATGCAATACAGGCTATTTACATTGATTAATTTCTGATTAATAGGAAAAAACCTTTTACACATCTATGTATAGGTATGTATATGTGTACACACATGCACACAGATGTATTTATTCTTAGTAACAGATCTGTCCTGCTCCTAATCTACTACCTCAATGAAACATCAGTAAACAAAGAAAGCCTGAAGGCTATTACATAAACCAATTGAGTTGAATAATCTCCCCTGACAATTTGGTTCCCTTTCTGAATGCTTTGCTCACTGGATACAAGAGGAAGAGACAACCAAAAGTCATTTAACACATGGCAGGTGAAATCCTAAGCAACCAATATTACATCAACAGCAAAAGAATCAAGCTGCTGAATAATTATCTCCTCAAAGAATTATAGAGCTGTTATTGAAACAAAAGTTGGAGATTATTTTTTTCCCCTGGACAGAGAATGGATGAACCTTTATCTCAGCTGAAGATAAATAGGAGACCACAAACATTGCTTATTTCCTCCCTTCAACACTTACCTTCTACGTTATACCTTCTACTATGATAAAACCACCACCTAACTTAGCACTGTCGCTGTCACAGACGCTTTACACATGTTCTGTCTTCCCCTGCCAGATCCTGCAGCAAATCCTTCCACTGATTTTCACAGATGTTGAGGCAGGCTCAAATTATGCCTCCATTAACTGCTATATGTCACGTCATCTCATCTCAAAGTCAACAATTCCTGAAAAGCCATTCCTCCTGCCAGCCAAATGGGCTCTAAGTTCATTGTGGTTTATAAGTAATGCCCCTATCTCCAAGCATGCTCCAAGTACTGAGCTTTCTTGATCTTTTCTCACATTGGTATTAAACTATCTCAACTCTAATTGTACATTATCAGATCTTATGAAATTTAGAAAGGGCAGAGTCAAAACTAGAGCTGTTAGAAGATCACAACTCTAAAATGTGAAAACCCTGTTAGATTTTAGATAAGGAAACAGCTACTTACTGGTTTCGGCATTTTCCTTGTTTTCTTTAGTCTCTTGTCCACTTAAGTCTTCTACAAGCTCTTTGTCCCCTTCTGGCAAAAACAAAATTAAAAGGGTTGGTTTAAAATTATTAAAACAGAGTTAATGTACATCACACCAAATAGTACAAATCCCAAAGCAGGTAAACAAGGGCTCTACATATACACAATATACTTTTCAGTAGATGACATAAACAAAGAGCAACTAAGTTAGCCAGTACTAGAATCTACAGCTCTTTAAGTAGTAACCTCTACATTTTGTAGAATATTAATCCACTAATGTTAGAATGAAGAGACAACAGTTCCTCAAGTGCTACAAATTCTTTTTAACACTTTTGGTATCAGACATCATCTAATATTAAAAACCTTTAACATTATTTATGAGGAAGTAAAATTTGTACAGGGAAGTCCAAAAGCTGCAATTTAATCTATCAACTCTAGCCAAACCTGAAACATCATAAAAACAAAGAAAAAACCTAACATAGTTTTAAAGCATCAAAACTGTATTTCATGTCTATAAAAGCATCCATTTCTCTCCATGAAGGAGTGATACGGTCACTTTTCCCAAACGAAGAGAAATGCAAGTACACCATCACAGTAAAAAAGGAAGAAAATCTGCTCTGCTTAAAATAGAGCTTTTTTTTAAAAAAAGCAGAAAGGCTGTAAGTTATGTCTACATGGTAATGAAAGTATGCTGTATTGTGTTCTGTTCCAAAAAAGTATTTATGCCTTGAAATAAAATATGCTTGCATTGTTATTGGTAGATAGCATCCTGCCTCCTTTTCAATTCATTCTAACGCAAAAAGAATAAGCAGCTAGTCACCTTCTCACACACTTTGGAAGTAATGAATTCCATGAATCAGTGCTGCTGCTGGTCTGCAAAGAGCACCAAAGATTGCATTGCCTTCAAAAATAATACTAAATACTAATAAACTGGAATTACAATTATACTAAGAAAAATGACAGTTACATACTACTCAGAATAATCCAAGATTCCAGTATTATAACTCCATGACTGCATCAGATAAATAAAATTTTCAGAAGTGCTTAAAAAGATTGAGAAAACCAAAATGTTCAGAGTAATTAATTTATCAAAAGCAAACTTTTGTATAAATGATTTCACATTCATAAAAAAAAAGGCAAATAAGGTATTGTATATATTTACAAAATAAGTTATTTTTCCTTACTTCTTGGCAATAAAAAAATACAGTAAATATTAGAAACATTTGCACAGCAACCTAAGGTGCACTAGCATTTCATTTTTATTTCTTCTAATCTGCAGAGATATGTTTGAAAAGAGGAACTGGAACAAAGATAAAGGATGAAAAGGGAATTTAAGAAGCATCAGTGTTGTTGGCTGGTAAAGAAAGATGAATGTTTAGACTAAAGATTATGGAAAGAGAGATCTAATGGTATAATGCAGATATGGAACAAATTTTGTTTAATGAAAAATCAGCCTGAAAAAATTAAAACAGTATCTTGAAGTTGTATTCATTAGGATATAATTAACATAGCACAACTATAAAGGTATAATACTGTGTTCGCCTAGCATAAAGACAATTACATTCCAGTAGATTATTTTTTTTAATTACGGAAGATATTCTAAAGTATTGGATAGTATGAGTAAGACTACTATTCTAAGACATTGTTCAATATATTCTTGAAAAATAGGAATACACTTTTCCGCAATTTCCTCCCCCTCCTTTTTTTTTTTTTTTTAAAGAAAAAAACTGGGTTTTGGGTGCTTCCAACACTGGCTTTTGATAAAATCCAACAGCATGTTTCCAGTTCACAGAAGAGATTGCCCCCTCTTCTCCCCCCTTTCCCAAATGTACTACTCCTCAGAAAAATTTAGAAGACTAGTAAAAAGCAAAACAAGCTTGGCTGTAATATCTGCTAACAGTAAGCAGGATTCCGAGCTGCAGTAATCCCTGTGTTCACCTTCTTGACAGCAGAGGCTCATTGCTTGCACAACTGAAGGCAGATTGAAGCCCTAGAGTTAAACTCAGTTAATTAACGATGCAAAAGCTAAATTAAGATTCTCATCCACCATTTTATAAACGTGCCAACTCAACAGTATTAAAAGGAATAGAAAGTAGCACAACTATTTTTATGTGCCTATAGTTATATTAGCATTGAAAAGAAGGGGTATGGTAAGATGACTGCTAAGTCTATTCTCCAGGAGACAAATGAGAGCATATGGCACAAGGCCGAGATACATGTTATCAACTGATTACTTTCTGAGGTCTTTCCAAGAGAGACCATGTCTATCTCTTTCTAAAACGACTGTTATACCCTGATACATTTTATCACTGCAAATTCTTCCATAAATATGACCAACTTTTTGCTTTGGGTTTTACCCAAACATTTTGTTAAATTGCTATCAACTCTAAATTACTTATTTGAAAACATATTTTAAAACCTTACGGTAATTTTTAAAATCAGAACTCCGACTACTAAGTATTATAGGATAGTTCTATGTCATCAAATCACAGTTGGTAGACATGTAATTTAAATCAATTTACAGAATTAACATTTATTGTTCCCATGCAATAAAACAAAGCTATCAGCTAAACATAAGGACCCTCTTGTGCAAAACTCAATAAAAATGAAGTCTCACTGTCAGCCCCACAGATCTCACGGGCCTGATAAATTATCACAGTACATGAGCAATAGAAAAAATTTATGCAAAACAAGTAATAGCCCAGGTATTTTTTGCTGAAGTGTTTGCTGTAATACCTTTTACTAGAGTAAAAAAAAAAAATAAATTTTTTTTTTAAAAGAAATTTAATAGATTTAGAGCCAACTATGTTGAATTTCTCTCTATTTCAGATAATAAAGACCTTGTGCCATATTATAAGGGGGCGGAATAAAACTCAAATGATGGGGTCTACAACTTAAATCCATGGACCATTGTTTCCATTTCATATACAATGCAAAACACAGTCTGTGTCTATGTGCTTTCATACTCAAAATGTTATACAATTTCAAAACAATATACTCACACAAAAGCATTGCAACTAAGTATTGCATGTATATAAAAATCAAGAAGTTCACAGATCTTAAAACTGTGCAAAAAATGAAATCAAATAAGCACTGAATAGAAAAATAACACCCCATCTTTCACAGTTATTGGCACCAGCTAACATTAAAAACAAAACAAACAGAAGAAAAATATTTGGCCAAAAGAAACCAAAAATCACTGCCAGGCAAAATATTGTGCATCTCCGCTCTTATTACTGGAGTGGGAGTTCACTTCTGCTACTTATGTGTTTCCACTAAATTTATATTTAGTGGGCGCAACCATATCAGTTTTAGTAAATGTTTGTCTTTGAAACAATTACTTATACTTTTATCTTAACACTCACATGAAATGGCATTGCAAATAGAGGCAAAAAACCCCAGTCAACTGGGATTGGGAATGATATCCCTGTCTCCTCCTGCATTCTGAAACCAGCTTGTGACCTACTAGACATAAAGGCTCATCACTTTGGCATTTCAATTCCCAAAGGTGCCTCTTCCAAGTCAGGATTAGCAGGGTTGTGATTTTGCAGAGTTCCTACTGCTACAACACTCCAGCCCTCAAGACCTTCACAGCATACGCAGTAATCTGGACTCTGGAACAAACTACCAAAATATCAGCAGGCTCCACAACACAAACAAAAATCATCCAGAACTTCAAGAATTCACTTGAAATGAAGAACTGTGATTTTAATTCATTTCACTACAAGGCAGTTAGGACTTTTAAATCAGTATCATCCATGTTTCCAGTTATGCCACAGAAGCCAACAAATAAAGCAATTGTTGAACGATGACAAAGAAAGCTTTCTTTGGAAAATGATGGTGCATCAAATGCTTGATGCCAAAATTCTGTCAAATAATTTATGCAGCAGCTGTTTTCAAAAGAAACATTCATACACACACCCATGGGTCTGAGGTCAGGTGAGGATGGGACAGGAGGCAGAAGGCTTGAGCAGGATGCCTGGATGGCAGAGAACCAAGCCTCAAAAGCAGGATCCCTATCTCACAGCTTAAGATCTTCTCCCACCAGCAGTCTCTTCAGCAGTGTGCCTCCTAAGCTCTAGCAAGAGGTTCATCATCTATTTTCCTACATACAGATGGCAGGGACCACAGAGCTTTAGCCACAGCAGTGTAACTAACTTATTTATTTACAGGAACTTATTTAAAATTAATATACTTTTTCTTTTCAAATTCTTATACCATTCCATTTTTTGTGATAACTAAAAGTTTTAGGTCTTTGAGGAGGCAGCAATAGGCAACTTACAGGCCACTGTACCTGACTAACTGGTCTCAGCTTTCTACAAAAACACCTCGCCTCTCTACTCCAAAGCAGCCTGTGAATGCCTGTAGGGCAATCATCTTTTATGCTAACAGCTCCCTAATGACACACTTGCCGCAATTCAATAAAGAAGTTCATTTGCCACAGACTTTACTTCGGCATACATCTTTTTCAGACGGACAGAGAGGTCGTCTACACAATTGTCTGCGATGTAAGCAAACCAAGGGGGGAACCAAAACAAGCCATCTATCTCACAAAAGAGTAAAATAAGAAAAATAGAGACCTGAATTCTATAACTAACACATAATAATAGATATTTGACCAGTGCTATATATCACATGCAGAGTTTTACATACTAACTTTTTTTTTTTTTGAGTACTGTATCTTTACCTTCTTAAAACCACCATTCCCCTCAACCCTCCCTTCCCTGAAACACTTGAGGTAGGCTTGCTGTCTCTCTGGAAAATAACTGCAATATAACCAGTACAACTGTTATGCAGTAAATGTATTTATAGTTAAATATATTTTGAAGAGTGAAGTGTTTCTTCTAAACTGGAGTTCCTGAAGTGAAAACTTGGCAGTTGCCAACACAGTAATTAAACAAAAAGCAACACAGACCAGCCAAAGAATATTAGTGCAATACTTGCAGTTTTACCAGTTAATAAACCAGTGTGCTATAGATGTGCTATACAATTTACATACAGTTAGTATTTATTAAGCTTAGTAACCCTAACTTCAAATTTTAGCTTCAAAGTACCCACAGCTGCACTACTTGAAATAACTCTAAGATTTTGAAGAGTCCTACAATGACAGGATGGCCAGTCTTCCCGTTTACATCTGATATACAAGCAAACACGGAAATTAAGAAGCGTGACTGATGCAGGTACTCTGTTGTTTCAAAGTGAAATAAACCTTTCTCTAAAAATACAGTTAGAAACAAATTATGACATAATAAAAATTCTGGGTATATCCCCTTTCAAAACCAGGTATTCTATTTTCTGAATGATGCTGTTAAGTGTCTTAGAACTAGTTCCATAAAATAAAGGAAACTTATGAACATGAACTGGCCACTTGCATCAGTCTCCATATAGAGTAGCTAGAGGTCTTAAATCAAAATGTTCTAGTGTAAAGATTATTAACTCCCTTTTTGGGCCAATGTAATATGTGTTTTTCCTTGTACTACATGACTTGAAGGTTTCATTTCACAGAGTGATTAATAAGTGTCTGAAGCAGAAAGGAAAAAGAGTTTTTTAAATTCAAAACACAGCTAAGAATTAGCCTACTGGTAAAGTTAGCCCACAGATGCAGCCCTTCACTGTTGAAAGGAAAGGGTTTACCTAGGCCCCTTCAGCTCTGGCATAAACTCGCTGAGCACACAAGATACACAAGATACACTGAGTGCTGCTTTAATGGATCACTATCTTTCAACAATCAGGACTTTCTTCAGAAGTTTGTATAAAGCTTTGTTTACATTTACAGACTTGAAAATCCTCCCTTTCTTCTACTCCCACAGACTCCTAATGTAAAGTGATACGACAGCTTTGATGTATTTAACACATCTAATAGAAAGAATACCTTAACCAACTTCCCTCTTTGCCTCTGCCAACAGAAGTACCCCTTCTCAAAAAGAGGAGCAAGACTGTTGAAGAAGAAAGGCTATATACCTATCCTGGCAATTACTAAAGTAACTTTTTTTACCAGGAGCTGCCTTCTAATATCATAACCTCTACACTTCTTACTCCCCTAATTTTGCATCTTGTAGATGGATCCATATTCTCACTCTATGGCTTTACCTAATCTTCTGTGAACCAACATTTTTCTGTCAGTTCTATTATCAAGTCCTGCAATGCTCTCTATTGCAACGGCAGAAATAGTCAGCCCACAACTCTATTTGTCATCTCTACAAACACTTTTACACCATTTCTTTAGGCCAGCACCCAAGGAAAACTCTCTGGACAGCTCCTGACATGTTACACCATGACATTTTCCATGTTTTTTTCTAAAGCTGTTCACTGTACTTTTGCTCTCTAGTCTCCCAACCTGACAGAAGAGTTGTGTCACATCGGCACAAAGCTTGGAAATATGCCACTGCCTTGCAATTGCCATTTGCTGGGAGGTTGCTTATCTGGGAACATTGCACTGACTTGTAGTTTATTTTTCTCACACCCCCTCTTACGCTAAATCAACAGATCAATAGACGTAAGTCTTACAATCCAATAAACAGTTACTACTTGTCTCTTATCTTTAATGATCAAAAAACTACTTCACCACAGTACCCGTAATGCTACTGTATACCAACTCTGCATCTTCCCTCACAACACATACTGCCCAGCAGCATTGTGCCAATGTAAGAGCTGACAGCAGCAATGGTATTTCTACAGTCTTCTGAATATGTGAAGTGCTGTGCAGGCAGATGCATTCTCAAAACATTTCTGTGACATAAACACGATGACAAGCATCTCTGATGAAAACAAAACAGAGTAAGACGCAGGGACATGTCAGAGGCCTGACACAAACCAGTCACAAAGAATTAATTAAAACTCAGAATTGCAACTCCCATAACTCAGTTAAAAAAAACGGAACCTTTTTAAAAGCCTGTACCAGTAAGAGGAACATGAAATACTTGTCTAGGGTGTTACATAGACTGGAAAAGACAGCTTAACAGCACCTTACAACTGATGTGATTAGTTGTGTTGGCATAGAGTCCAAAGAGTTATTTTTTTCACGTTCGAATTAAGAAAACTGACAAAAGAGAAATTAATTCCACAAAGCTGAAACTAAAGCCCCTTATCTGCTGCTAGTCTTTAAGTGGCAAGGTTAATTACAAATGCCCACGACTTGTGCAAAACATTAATCCATTCAAAAAAACAATGCACAAAGGCTCATTCAGGGACGCCGTGCGCATTACGTCGGTCAGTATTTAAGGACTCTAAAAATGTGCATTTGTTGAAAACAATAGACAGCAACAGATGCTTCGCAGCACTTGTTTATGAAGTAATTCCTTATTATTCTTCCACACCGCCACAGTCAGCTGGCCGACCCGACTGCCACATGTCTACGGTAACCTCGAGAGCCACGACACTCGGCGACATGAATAATGCAGAGGGGGCTGCGCGGCACGGGCACGCCGAGGGCGCGCTCCCGGGGCTTCCCCAACAAAGCGCCCGCCCGCCGCCCCCTCGGCGGCGGCGGGGTCGGCGAGCCGG
>NW_010972787.1:1029763-1037007 GCF_000737465.1 Haliaeetus leucocephalus
GGGGGACAGGGAGGGTGAGAGACGGAGCTCCTGCGATGAGGCGGCCCCCGGAGCACGTCGGCCCCGAGGCCCGCCAGAGCCGGCACCGCGCTGCGGCCGCCCCCGCACGGAGCTTCGCAGCGTCCTGCAGACTCGGGCAGAGCCGGTGCTTGGAGACACGAGTGTCCCGCGGAAATCACCCGAGCCCAGCTCTGCCCGCGCGTTTGCTTGTAATAGCTGCCTAGCAGTAAAGCTGTCCTCGAAAAACTCTTTGCTCACGTAAGTGAGGAGAAAATGAAGAGAAAGAGCTCGTCTGTTGGGCAGCCGGGTCTAACGGCAGCCGGCAAAAGAACATGTCAGTAAAGCCTGAGCCAGGCAGGGGGAGTTGGCAGCGTGGGTGTTTTCCATTCGAAGCCCCGGGAGGAAATAACGTGCCCTCCTTCTTGGCTGGGGAGAAAAAAGGCAGGCGTGTATTTCAGAAGGCCGTGTGGGTCCCATAGGCGCAGCTGAGGCACGGTGGGAGTCCAAATGTTTTGGCAGGTAGGGATGCCAGCAGCCGGGGGACGCAGCGGGCAGGAACGGGGCTTGTGGTGTGGTGAGCTGCGGACTGGGAAGGCTCAAGCTGTGATGGCCCTTGAGAAGAGGGAAGCCTTCAGAGAAAGAGCGCGGAATGCAGTTTGAGTGGAGAGCGCTGACCTTGTTCCCCTTTTCCCTCTCATCGCAGTGATGGGACCCTTGCTCCTTTTTGATCACTCAGGTGGGAGAAAGAGTCATGCTGGGGGATGGGATCAGACTTTTTTTCTCATATACGTGTTCTCATTTTTTTGTATACAATTTCAATGGGGATGGAGAAGCAAACAGCAACAAGGAGAATCCTTCTGAAGGACAGAGAGGTTGAGGCAGTCCCAGCCCCCTCTGTGCTTTTGCAGTTTATTTTTGTTTGTAAGAAAGTGAAGGTGCTCCCTGAGCTGGGTGGCAACATAGCCAGGGAGGCCAAACAGCAAAGCTCAGTGCAAAGGGATCCACTTGAGCTATCAACTCTGAGTCATGCAGCTGCTATTAATACACCTCGCCCTCTGGCTGTCTGATAATAAAGAAAGGTTGGGGGAAGAACTAAAAGGAATTTTCAATTAAAGCTGCTTCAGAAAGAATAATAAGAACATTTTAGGATGAACTGGAGGTGAGGAGAAGGGGAAGAAGAGGAGAGTAGCCTGGCAAACAGCAAGGAATAATCTCCGAGAATCTGTGGGAGCCTCACTGACTAAATTTTTTTAAATTTGTTTGGACAAAATTTAAAGAACATTCTGATAAGCTAGATGACTACATAATACAAACTATGATGAAATTGAATTATATAAGCTTGAGTTTAATTGCTTCTTCTAAAGGCATTTAAATGAGTTGAATCTGTGATTTTATGCATTTTATTGTGTATTTCAAACAGGCATTTCTCTTGCAGTCATCACCGCAGAACCTGAACATCTCAGTCTATTAAAGGTATGTTCAATTTCCTCCCACGGGCTAAAATTTCAAGTCCAGCTTTGTTTATGCCATTTTGCTCCAAGGAAGAAGCAACAGTGGCTAATTCCTCTTTCTCTCTGTTGTTCTTCATCCTGAAGAACATCCTGGCTTGAAACAGAATATTTTGCAGTACATTAAACTTCTGAAGTGTCTTGCAGCCTCTGCAGATACACAGTGCCACTGACCAGCCACCATTAATATGCAACATGCTCTTCCCTGTTCATACAGCCTTTTCCTGCAGGTCAGAGTAAGATCCAATGGAAATGAAAAAAAAAAAAAAGAAAAAAAAAACCACCGAAAACCAAACTCTGTTTCATTCAGTCACCTAAAGAAATTGTCTATGATTCAGTGCAGTGCACAGATAAATGTGTTTACTTTAGTTGACTGAATTAGAAGCTCGCTTTTCTTCCAGAATAGTCCATTGTGAACTGGCTCAAATACAAGATTATTGCACTAGGGCATGGTTTCTTTACTAGTGTTGATAGCATGTGGAAGAAAGTTCCTTTCAGTTTGTGCATTATCACCATAGGATATGGTTTATCTCTTATGCTGTTACATGAACAATATTATTGCTCAAAAATGTCAAGGTAAATAATAGTCTTATCTTCCTTGTCAACAGTATAATGTGGTTTTCTTCTCACCTTGCTTCCTTAACAAGGTGTAAAATTGCAGTTTGTCTGATAAAACAGGGCAGTAAAAACAAAAGTGTAGTTAGAGATCGTATTCTTTTTAGCCATGAAACTGAAACTACAGAAAGAACTACAGGCAATAAAGAGAGCTTTCAGATACCCATATCAACTTAAATTACACAGTTCTTTAAGAGGTAGGTTATAAAGATAAAGTTTACAAGAATGCCGTAACTGCAGTTTATGATAAGAATGCCAAAACTGCAAGATGTAAAAGTTTGTCTTCCAGCAATAATGCCAAAATACAGCTCTTCATTAAAAAACAGATTTTAAACTTTCATTGCCCTATCTGAGGAATCAATCCTAGAATTGCTTTTGAAAGTAAAGATTTCTGGGCCAATGCTTCTCTTCTTTTTCAGTGTGCCTGCAAAGGCATAAAGCATTAGTGAAGACCCACTTGTGTGTTGGACTCTACTTTTATGAAAGCTAAATGTACAATCCAAGGGGCATTTACTGGACAAGCATTTTGGAAAGGAGAACTAAGAAAAAAAAATCACCTTGAGGAATTTCTGAATTTTTTTGGCATCTTAAATGGTATGCAACACACCTTTACTTTATCCTCTAATTCAATTAAGATTTATGCCATCAGCTAGGATAGAAGTGTAGTTCTGCCCATATCATGACCCTAACATGAAAAGTTACACATGGACTTAGTCTACAAGCCTGGAAGCTAGCCACTCTGTCTGGGAATATTTATGCATATGACTAAACACGCACATACTCATCTATTAATATGTTTACAGAAGCAGACCTTACATAATCTAAAATTATTGCAGGATAATTTTGCTATTACTAATCGTGTGGTCTAAAACCAGATTGTTTATTCTTTTGTTAGTATTTGAATAACAATAATAGGATATGTTACCTTAATGGACATTAATTGTACTTACTTTTCCAACAAGTATGTTAGATTACTTTTTAAATTCTTTGCTAGAAACAAATGGAATTGAAAGAATTTGTGGTCATTAGATGAATCCAATTCACAGATATTTTAAATATTTGGTGAAAATACAATAAATGTCTGGAGTAATAGTTTCTATGTCTGTTGTTAAATTCGTCTGTCATTTAAAATTAAATGTATCTAATTCCAGAAAGTATTTTTCATCCATTATTAAAATACCAGATTTCAATAAAAATATAAGAGTTCCAGTAGCAACACTGAGCATTCCAAGTTGCCTTTATTGTGTGCATATATATAGTCTCAGCTTTGATCAAGTTCAAAAGGCAAAATATGGTCTGACTCTGGAGGGATTTGTCCTTTTCCTTTCTGAAATACCATAGAACACTTAGGTGTCCTTCAGTGCTGTGACCCTGCAATTGGCAGCACCTTCACAAGCCTCGGCTCCAGGGAAGATGTCGGGGTGGCCAGGTCCAGGACTCTCCAGCTGGATATTCCCCAGCACTAGTGTTGTGATGAGGGAGGACAGACCTAGTGTGCAAAAAGTTATATGGAAATGGGATGCACCCTCCTCTTCAGGGACACACAGGAAACAGAAAAGATAAACCAGCACCCGAAAGCCTGATCAAAACACCAGAAAAACAGCGATCAGCAGGATAATCTACTAATGAACTGCTGTGTTGGCAGCTGGCTTGGTGTCAGGCTGTTCTACCTTTTGTTTTAATAACCTAGCTGAAGAGGCTTAGCCTCCAACATTGACATTGAAACTTGGCTGGCCAGCAGACACCTCTACCATTGAAAATCTGTAAGGTTGTTTCCAAAAGTTTTGTCCTGCAGCCCAGCGAATTCCTGCCGGTGAAAGACTTCAGGAGAACATTGCTTCTCTTGATGACTGTGCCCACCAGAAGCAAACACGTTACCCTGGCCTAGCACCTGGGTGAGTGAGAAGCCCAAAGGCTTTACCGCTGACCATCTCTCACAGATGATGACCTCTTCCAATAACACATCCTTGTTTTTCTCTTAGGTATTCAGTCTCTGGTACTACAGCAAAGATACCACAGTGGCGTCAGCCTACCTCAGGGCCAAATTTTAATACCTTTTCTGCTCAAGATGGGAAGTAGTAAAATCACTTGTAGAGGAATGTGTTTATTTAACAGTAACAGATATGGATCTTACCAGTTCATTCTAAGTGAATCAGTATTTGCATCTCTGTGGTAATAATTTCCTAATTTAATTTTTGTACACAAAGCATGTATTATGCAGTCCTTATGTTCCATCTATTATTTCAGCCACCATTATCATTTTATGATTTGTTTTTGTAACTGTTGGTAATTGCACAAGAGACAAGTTAACAAATTAAGCTGCTTTGCAGTTAAGGTTGGGGCAAGCTGTCTGATTTCCTGTATCTGAGATGGGACATATCTGCTCGTGTCACTGCTCTCGTGTCATGTCACCCAAACATGCCTTCACTGATACGTAAGGTTGTCATTTAACAGCTGACACTTAGCTGCAGTTCCTGCTTCTGGCTACTTGATGTTTTTATCTCATTCATAGTTATAATTATTATGACAAGTGCAAGTTGTTCCACAGTGACAGCATTGTTTTTTTAGTGACAGCGTTTATTTTAGTTATAATGTGCCTGTAGCTGGGTCCTGTCCATGGCATTGGAAATCAAAGTCATTGATAATCACGGAGCTATTCACTTCAGTGAAATAATGTTAAGTATTTATAATGAAATAAAATAGGATGTAAGGTACTAGGCAGAATTAAAGGCAGCAATCCAGACAACAACTTTTTTGATGAAACTATTTCTGTGGGAGAAAAAATGAATATGGTTACCAAGGAATTGGATGCAAGTGTTTGAAAGCTTGAAAAATATATACAACTGTTAGAGCCACAGCAAATGCTTTTGGTTTGTTTTTTTTTCTTTTCCTAAGGCACATGTACACTGTTCTGCAATACAGCCATACAACTTTGTGAATAAACAAAATCATATTAAAAAGTAGCGCTTTTTACTAGGAATCTGTCACTAAAGTATTTTTAGGTCCTGACCCCTTCTAATTTTACTGCATTTACTTGCTTCCTTATTAACAAGCAGAAATAAGCAAGACTGTGGAAGGAGAGTTACAACTTCTCAGGCAAAATATATTCTCAAGACTTTGTGTCACCTCCCTGTTCTACCAAAACGGATGTGTCAAAACCTCATAGAAGTCCACCTTTCCCCTCAACTCTAGCCAAATAGAGTGGCTAAGACTCCTTTTTTAAGACGGGAATTTCCTGGATTATTTATATATATTTAGAAAAAAAGAGTGAAAATTGAAGTAGACTGTTCAGTTTTGTGTCTTCCAGATATGGGACATTTTTGATAGCATGCCAGTAGCATCACAAAAGATGAAAAAATGCCTGCAGAACCAAAGGAAACGCCCCATCACCTCTTTAAAGGGGATATTCCACAACAGTCTCCCCAACCCACTTTTATTAAGAAAATGTTTTAGTTAGAAGAAAACAGACAGCAATTTTTGCCAAAGTTGTTTTCAGCTAAACCCTCTGTAGCCCTTAATCATGAAACTGCTGAAGAAAACAATAGCAAAACAAAAAAAAGTCCCAGCACAAACATTATGTAATGAAGTAGAGACTGAATACAATTCCTCTCATTTTAAATGTTATGCCTCCACTGAAATCACTGGCTTATTTCAGAGTTAGTCTAGTAGTACTGAGTACAAGGTTGTAAGTCCGCAGACATTCTGGGCTTCTGAAGGAATTTAGGAACAAAAAGGCTGAGCTGGTATTAGCAAAAGCATGTGTCATTGAAACCGGCTACAGTTCTATTGCTGAAGCGGATACCCCCCCAGTCTGATTTTTTTTTCACCTCACAAGCATGGCAAGTGAGGAATGTATCAAGGCATTTCATTTGCAGATCTAGATTAATCTCAAGGCTTTATCATCAGCACACCTACAAAGATGCAATTTTGAGTCTGGAAGGTAATTTAGCCTTAAGAGGGCACCTGCTTGTGCAGCAGTTACTGTGTTGCAATCAAACCTTACCAGAACAAATCACCTGCTATTAAAGTTCAGCAAAGAGAAACATAAGACAGGAAAGGGAGAAAAGCAAGATAATTCTAGGATGCTAAGAACTTCAGTGTGCTATGTATGTCTCCCAAGTATATTTTTAAAGGCTGCTCCTTTTTCATTTCACTGTGTATGAAGGAGGTCTGAAAGATTTAAGAGTATTTATTTTCTTCTAGAAAAAATATTAAAAGACACAGTCTTTGGCTATCCTTAAGCACACCTCAAAGGCAGTTGAAGAATCAGATGGGCTAGAATACTACCAGAGTACCAAAGCAATGAAATATGATTAAATTGAAATGGGAAATTAGTTTGACTTAGTCCCTTTAAGGGTCTAAATTCTACTAATGGTTTTCTATGACTTGTCATTCATGAAGTTGACTGGTGAACAGAGATTGAAAGGATGGCACATAAGGACAGATTTTATACTTCAGATGCTGCTGAAGTTGAAATTACAAAATAGGTAAATTGCTCCATGAAACTACATTGACTGAGGTTGTGTGTGTTTGGAAACAGAGTGCTATAACTAACTGACTTGGTGTAGCTGTAATTCTTTCCTGTGGCTGAGGTGAACTTAAGAGCTCTGCCTGGTGTGGATTCCCTGCTGACTGAGAAGTTATGAGGTCACTCAGTCAATCCTTCCCAGCTAGGGACACCTCAGTTGTCTTTTTCTTCTTTCCTGATGGCTATTTCCATGAAATTTGTAGGATATTAATTTCTTTCAAGGCCCCTACCTTTGTTGCATTTGGTTCAAGTTGGCTAGTAGGTTTTAAAGTTATCAAGTAACTTGCAGAGGAACCTAGTTTGATGACAAAAGCTGGGCTGAAAATAGTTATAAAACTGAGATCCACTATGAAGGCAGAAGTACCAATCCAAGTCATTCATCTTGTTGAACAATGAAGAATTTCTTCCGATATCCTGAACTAATGTTCAGTAGATAACGCATTTTTAAGTTCAACTTTTGGCATAAAATGCTACTCACAGCCTACATTGAAACCAGCAGGTTTGGTTACTACTTTTTCCACCTGGAGGTTCAAAATTATGTTACGTCCTGGAGCTGATGAATTCTGGGACTAGTTTGAACATCTGTCTGCTGC
>NW_010972787.1:1037162-1050718 GCF_000737465.1 Haliaeetus leucocephalus
TGCTGCATACATCTCTATACCTCAGATGTTCATCTTTTGAGTTTAATTAGATGAGATGAAGCATTCCTCCTGCTAAGACCTCTGGTTTGGTCATTTTTTGTTTCTTTTAAACAAAATATGTTCCTTGCTCCCACTTAACAGATGAAGAGGAGAGTTACTCTAGTTGCCCTACTGCTTGCTCATCATCTTCTATATGGAGATTCTTCTACATGAAGCCAGTCAAAACCACGGAGGCTTTGCATGAAAATGGAGGTTTGGTAGCTTGAAGATCTGCCCTTTCTTGCTTCTTTACATCATTTCCTATCATGTAAGTACAGCTGAGAATTTTTTTCCTCATTGCTTCAGCTGAGCCCTGCAAACTTCATTTCTGTTGTCAACCTACAAAAGACGGGGAATTTCCTCGGTGTACAGGGAACACAATGGCAAATGAAGTTTGCAGAAGGCAGAGAATGTAACAAATTAATCTTGCACATTATATGTTGACAATATTGTTTCCAGAAGAAGACAGGGCTATCAGTGTAGACAGTACAGTATGTGGCTGTGATTAACAAAATGTTTAAGATTCATATATGTAAGATAATACAACCTCAGCTGAAATCTGTGTACAGCTCTGATTGTTGCAGCCTAAAAGACTACAGAATTAGGAGACATTTGGAGACACTGAAGGGGCACAAAAAAATTCCCTCTAACTGAATTAGAGCTTTTTGCCTAAGAAATGAAATAAATAAGAAGAGATTCAAATATGCAAGCCTGAGGCTTAGGAAAAAAAAAACGGCAGCCCTTTCCTGAGCACTGTAGAGGAATGGAAAACCAAGAAGGGGTGAGTGCTCCATTGGCATCTTGTGGATAGAAAAGGAGTTGAACAGAAACAGGCAGGCTTGAAACCTTCTGTTGGAAGTTTCTGCTTTGTTGTATTTCTGTTAACAAGTCAGCCACTGAGAAAAAGCATGGTATAAATTTGAAACAGTGATGTAATTACAGTAATGTGTGAAAAGCCTGGGCAAACTAACTCAGTGTAAATGTGCTCAGGGCTAGCAGTCACCCTAATCTAAAACCTCCCTTTAAACCCAATCTTCCTTGGGCAACAAGGTTTATTTCTGTCTTTATATGTAATCTCCTATGAAAAAGCACAAAATCACTAATGAGTAACTAATGAAAAGAAACAGCCAGCAGGATGGTCAGTAGGAAAGGTTACCAGGTGACTTGGAGCAACTAACCCAAATTACATGTTGACACTTCAGCATGCAACAGCCTAAACTGAGGCAGGTGGTCAATCCACTGGACTTGACACTAAGTACCACTGAATAAAGTACTACCTAAGGAGGTAAGTAGCTGTCACCTGCCATAAGAAATCAGAGGATAACTCTAAATTAAAACTACTGTCTTTTAGGGAAAGTGTAGTTGCTGTCCCATTTCCCTTCCTTTACTTTCCTTCTTTCTAAGTTCTGTTTTGTTAAGCTGTTTGTAAATGTGAAGTACAGTATTATTTAGGTCACTTTTTAGTAAATATTCCCTAGAAATACTGGGTCAAGATCTAGCAAAAGGCTTGCAAACATAAAAATAGAATAGAGAATGTTGTTTGTGAGCTTTCATTTTCTTAGTCTTGTAGTACAAGAGGAGGCAGACTGTGTAGCTGACAACTCGTATATTTGAAACCGAGTGTTGTCTTTTCATCAAAGAACAAAATAGACTGTGAAACTCACTGTTCCAGCATGTTATTGAAGTCAAAACGCACAGCAAGAGTCTAAGAGGAAGGGCAATATTCTCTTGTCCCAAATTACTGTATTTCTGGATATTCCTGTTACTTATATAAGAGGTATTAAAAGAAAAAAAAACCACGCAGCTTGAAAAACAAAGTTCAAACAAGTCAGTAATTAGGATGAAATCTCCATCACCCCATTCTGTCAAAAATATATTTGGGTTTGTTTTGCTTTTGCATCTTCTCAGAAGCATTGGGAATTGACAACAGTTAGAGATACACAACTGGGCTAAATGAACATAATGCAGTGTGGCAAGTTATATGCTCCAGTGAGCTCCACATTTTCTTAGAAATAAAACTAGGTTTAGCCCACAGAGAGAGCATGTCAGTGATCAAACTATACATGCCTTGAGGAAAAAAAGGGGAAGGAATCTCTAAGGTTTAATTCTGTAAAGCAAAGTTTCAAAGAGACTACTGAAGAGCAAGTAATTGCTCAAAACTCCCTCTTTCTGAAAGGTCAATTTTTAGTTCCCTTTAGGAGAATGTAAGAAATACATGTTACACAGCTGTTCAGAAAATCCTTCATTACTGTAGGAAGTCAGTTCTTCTACGCAACTTAGGCTTTGGGAAAATTCATTTATGCAGAGGTCCATTTCAGGTGTTACTGTACAACTACTGGGGCTCAGAAAACCTTGTTCATAAATGCAACAGACCATGAAAATGGTGAGTTAGATTCCTGTTTATAGCTCTGCTTAGCAATTAAATTTCTAACTTAAAATGCAATCACCAACTGTTGAGATCCTCAAAAGTGCTACCATTCCCTGTGGAATGGTCTGTCACAGTTCCACCCAAGATTCTTTAAAGTTCACTGTATTTGCAAAGGCTCATTTTGATATTTATTCTCCCGCACATACAAAATCTGATGGCAGTAGTCCTACTATACAACTCTGTATGGAAGAAGAGAATACAGCCCTTAGTGTAACCTGCTTATCCTCCAATAGTAGCATAGTCACACTATTACTGCTAATAGTAGCAGAGCAGAATACAGCATTTTTGCTTATATGTCTTTTTCATTAGTAGTTTTATAACACTGAAACACCACATCCTGGAAAATACAGCAAGGCAGGCTGTATTGTTAAAGTGGTTTTACAAGCGAAATGAAGATACATCTGAAGTCTGCCTAGGGGCTTTTAATCCAGATATTGTGAGTAAAACGAGAAGCTGCATTGTCACCTGCACTGAGACATAGGCGCATTCTGTGTTCGCTTCTTCATCTTGCCACATAAGAACTGCTGCTGAAATTGCTTCATCAAGACAAGAGCCTTCAGAGCAATGATATATAGAAGGTTCAGGCCTTCTTCAAGATGTTAGTATAACCAGATGTCATTTGCTTCTCATCACATTTTCAAAATCCCTGGAAGAGATTTTTAATTGCTAATGGTTTTCATCAGTTTAAGATACTCAACCTGCTAATCTGTATCTTAATATATTCAGAAATCAGTTACAAAAATAACTGTAGTACTTAACGTAATCTATTACTCAGAGGCTCACAACATTCTATTGCAGTAAGTTAAAATACAGAGTAAAGTTAGTCTCACAAGACTTATGTCTCATTAGTAGTCCTGATTATTTTAGTCAAAGAACTGCTCATATGCATTTTAGGTTGCAGAACTGGCGATCTAAATTTTTCCAGATTCAGTGAAATCTGAACCACTGGACTGGTATTTTTCCTACACAGTAGGCAAAGCCGCTAACAAATCTGTAGGACAAGAAAGATAATTCTGCAAGTCCAGCAAAGATGGATTACAAGATACTGTTTACCCCAAATTAAGCTGGGACCATTATACTTCTTTACACAAGGTGTCAGAACTCTAGCAAAAATCTGGGAAGAGAACACAGGATTTCTCCCAGATGCTCTTGAGACATTGATACTGCAGAGAAGGTTGTGGGTAATTCTGGTTTCATATTTGGTCTGAGTGGGTGTATCTCAGCTGCCCTTTGAGGGGTGCTCCACACTCTTCCTCTAGAATAGATGTACTCTGTCGGGCATAAACCCAGCTGTGCAACATGAAGACACCTGCTAGCGCATGGGGATCTGAAAGCAAGCAAGCACACCTCAGAGGCTGGTTCATAGTATGTAGGGCTCCATTCTGGGCACCGCGCTGCATTGGTATAGAGACAGGATGCCCATGGGCTGCCCGTGAGCATTTCTGCAGGTGTCACAGGGGCTGCTTGAGAGGCTGACATCTGCATGAGGGACAGGCATACCTTGACACAGGTTGTGCTCCAGTGTAGAGGGGGGTGCTGTTATAACTGCTAACTTCTGATGTACTTCTATCAAAATGTAATATACTCAAATAAAAGCATGGAACTCTGTGACCTTGTGTTTGAATTGAAGTATTTTTGCTTGGGTAAAATTTGAGCGTTTTGTAATAATACAGATGTAAAAATCCAAGTATTTTTGCTTTAGCTGTTGTGTGATGACATCTTGGTCTTTCATGCAGAGAGACTAGTCTTTTGAATAAAACTATTCGTAAGTTTGCAGTGCCAGGAACTTCAGTCTTTCATACCACCCTTTAAACTATTAACCCAGGATGGATAGATACAAAAAGAAACAAGTTCAGCCTAATTAATTGGATGTCCCAGCTAGCAAATGGCAAAGACACAAGCAGGTCTGCAATGACTGCAACAATGGTGGCTCAGGAAACAGCCTCCACCCCCCTCCATAAACAAATGGTAATTTCTGGAAAAGCATTTGCGTGTCCATTATGTAACTGAATAGTTCAGGTTTCTTCCACCTTAGTAAGACACCAGTCTACAGATAAAAGCTGTCAAGTGCACAAACACCAGTCCTGAAATCCCAACTGCAGGCCAGTCAGCAAGACCAGGATGTTACAAAGAAACTTTAAAAAACATTTGCTTTTAAGATTACTAGAAGAAGTATCATGCTTAATCACATAGGGCATAAACACTGGAGCTAGACATTGCTTTATTAGTCTTTGCACAGGCCTCTGCATCGTGATGGTTAGCCCAGCTCTGCGCTGGTGTAATGCAGCAGGACTCTGCTAACTTCCCAGCTGTGCTAGTTTAAAACAAAGAATTTGCCCTGTTTTAAGGCTTGAGAGCTCCATGATTCTGTTACCCTTGTTTCTATATAGAAAACAGAAGTGTATTAAAAAGTAATAGGGTAGAGCACTACCTCAGCAGTTTGGAACGACAGTGGTACTGCTATGGGTTACTAACTCCAAACTTGTGCCAGCAGTTTGGCTAAGAGCCCTAGGAGCAGCGCAAGAGAAACCTACTATATGATGTATATATGCCAGCAGAGTGCTCTGCCTTGAAATAAGAGCCAACAGGCAAAGCCAGTGCAATACATTGGAAGCATTGTTTTATTGCTGCCTTACTGCTGAGATTGCTGAACAGTCACGAAAATGCCTGGCGCTGCTGCTGCACTGTTCCAGCAGGACGTGACCTGCTGTAGGAGATGGCCGCACACTGTGTCTGTTTGTTGTGCAGCAGCAGCTCGTGTAAATGCTGAAGAACTGGAAATATCAGACGAGTTATCTCTATGCAAGTGAGTTTTCAGCAGTTGGATTATTGCCAGCTAAACTAGCACAATTTAAAAGTAAAACAGAATTTCTACACCAGTCGGAGTGTGTCAGCTGCACTAAACCCACATAGGTCCCAGGGAAGCGGAGCAGGCCTTTGGCTCCTCACCCCAGCCCCACAGCCTGCACTGCCAGCTGGGTCCCACAGCTTTGGGTCACTTTGTTAATTTCCAATGTTTAAGGGTTCTTGACTGCACACAGCAATCTTGGATTACAAAGGAGCATAGGCTACATCTCAACTGTTTTAACTGCTGCCAAGAAAAAAGGGGACTTGGGTCAAGCCCAAGCTAGCCAAGCACAGAATTGCCAAACCAAGGCTTTCAATAAATCAGTTCCCAGAAAGTCATGAGACTGGCATTAAAAAAAAAAAAACAACCCAGCTCATGAGGCCTTAAGAATAGTTGAGGGTTCTTTTTATTTCCTTTCCTTGCTCTTATATTCAGGTTTCTCTTCAAGCCTGGGAAGAGAACTTTCTGTTTGCTTGGGTTTAGATTTCCAATTCCTAGCCGATTACCTGATTTTGAAATGACAGAAAAGAAGGCTTTGATTACAATACTTTAAAAATTACAAAATTTAGCAGCATTGAAAACACCATTGTTCACATTCCTGATGTGATATACATGCTCCTAGGGTGTCAGAGAGAAGGATCATTGTTTCTAACTCCAGTTACACTGTCAGAGGAGAAGCATAACTGATAAGCTTATTACAGCCTGGATTCCCAGGGAGTACCAAATGTGCTAGTACTTACTGGTAAGCCTCTGGCTGGTTTTGTAATCTTTTTTATATTTTTAAGACATAACAGATATGATCATTCACATGCATAAATGTTTGCAGCATCAAAACTTTGTCCTTCTCCACATGTACATAGAAGTATCTAATTTGGCCTCTTACACAACTGCTGATGTATACCTTAAGAAGCTGAGCCCCAGCATTGCTTTATACACTGATTAGCATTTTGATTTTCAGTCATATCAATTATGACTTCCAATGACTGTGAACGACAGCAACTAAATTTATTTGAAATTACAGCCTTTGACCAGAGAACATTTTGACATATATGCCTTTTATTTCTTCATCTTCTTGCCAGTTCTCCACATTTTAATTTTTATTCTAGAAATCTCTTAATTTCATACTTCCGGATGTAAAAATCTGATGAAAGCTTTAGCCTCCCTTCACTGCAGGTACCTGCAGTATGTTCAGGGCTGTATGCAAGACGGAGCCCTAGCTTGCTATGCCTCCTGGTGGACACACAAACCTTCTGCCTTAGTACACTACCTGTGTGCATCACACTTTCCCTAAGTATCTTATACTCCTGTAATTGAGCTGCTTCTCATTACAAACCAATAGGTTACCACTAAAACTAAATGCATTCTTTCCTAGAGGGCTATACGAAGATGTATTTTTCAAAGGTAGTGAAGACCAGCATGCAGGACCTCATACATCAGTCACTCCACTTGCTACTGACAGGACAGCAGGACTTGCGGCATGTACAGAAATCAACATCCTTGCTTAACAGAGAGATTTTGCTTACACTTTCTTGCATGTGTTCTTATAAAACAATTGTAAAGACTCCTGGGAAGAGAGTAAAAATGTGTTACTGATAATTCATAACAGCATTATCCAGAGAAGAAAAGTGGGCACCAGTAGGCAACAGGAGTGGATATTCATTGTCAACACAAATCTTGTGCCATCGGAAAATGGCTTTTTTTGTTTAATTGGACACTCTAATTACTGTCTTGATCAGGAGTTGGGACACTAGTAGTGAAAAAGATTGCCCCAGCCCAAATTCACCATGGAAGGTGTGGTGGATTTTGGTCCCCAACTCCTCTCTTCCAGTAAGAACTCCACAACTTCAACTTCAGGGTGTTATTATATGCATGAAAATTAGGAAGGAGTTAGACCAAAGAAGAGTCCATTTTGTGTTATACCAAAGGTCCCTCAAGCCCAGTATTTTGTCTCGGCAACTGTGAAAGTTGACACCTGGGAAAGAATGCGAGAATGGAGCAAGCATTGACTTACCCAGAATACATTCCCATCTTCCAACAACTTGCAGATCAAGGACTTCAGACATGAGCTGGACATGGTGGTTTTGTACTTAGTAGCCTGCACAGTGGATTTCCCTTCCATGACATTTTACAGTTGTATTTTTAACACACTTTAAGATCCCCTGTTGATGGAGACAAATATTCACAATGGAAGTCTGGCTCTAACTCAGCGATGACAAATTCTGCTTTGTTTTTAAAATTCCACATTAAACTGTCCACACACTTTTTCAACTTATCATAGGAAGGAGCTGTTGCTATGAAGTGTTATGCATAACATAAAGTAGAAGAATTTCAGAAATTCAGAAGAGTAAGAAAAGTTTTCCTGTGGAAAAACTCACACATCTTTCTGTTAAAGAGTATCAAGACTTTCAGACAACTAACTTTAAAATCCCCTACTCAGAGATGCAAATTCTCAAAAAGATTTTGCAGTCTCTTATGTATGACAGAACCATGGCTTTGAAGCAATGAATTATTTACATTTTAGCAGAATTCCATGGCAGTAATTCACCCTCCTGTCATAAGAGAGGACCCACCTCCTCAGCTTTCCTCTCCGAGTGGCTAACACCAAGCTCTGGCTTATTTCCAGAGCTCCACCTCTTTGACAAAACGCCAAACATTTCTATCTGTTTCCTGCTGTATTTCAGGTGCTATAGTGAAACCAGCAAAGACAAAGCAATTGCAAACAAAACACCCTCCTGCCCTGTTGCACCGCAGTTACCGGATCCTCACCATCAAAGTGCCAAAGTTCCCAAATTTCCCTTCAGCTGCAGAATCATTTGGCAGCGACACACACACTTTGATGGTACTCAGATTACCTGCCTTTTACAGAAAGGCTTACAATCCATTTTAAGTCTCCAAATAAAACCAACCACCCCATTAATCCTTCATTGGTTGATGACCTCTCCTTAACATTTCTGCCTTCTTTCAAGCATGGGTTACTTCAGACCTCACTGCTCTCAAGTCCTATGCTCCTGGGCTGAAGGCAACAACAAAGTGCCCAGCCTGTGTCTGCCACTCACTCAGCTACAGACTGAATCTCCGCCAGTTTCTGACTGGTTGGAGCTTCCTATGATCAATGACTACATTTTATTTCAGTTTGCTTAAAATTAGATCAAGGTCTGCGATACTGAACTGTGAGGGGCAGGTGGAGAGACAGACCTTGGTCATTTACACGGTCTCAGAATTAGAAGAGCTGGCATAGTTTGGAGGAACAAATACGTAGAAAATGTCCTGTGTCAGCAACTCACATGACCACTCCTGCCCCCAAGTCACCTGAAGGTTGCCAAGGTGAAATAACATGACCCGCTGCTTTCCTATCATTTTTTTTAAGAGGGCTTATTTGCACTCTTCTAATCAAACTGTAGCCAGAGGACTGAACTGAAAGAGTCATGCCAAAAACCAGAGTGGGGAATCGTAGGATATCACAAATCACGCCACCTTAGAGAAGTAACTTTGGATGAGATGGTTCTGCTCCCATGCTGGTTAACAGGAGACAATCACAAAAGGAAGGCTCCACATGGACCATGGATCCTTTTCTTTCTCTGGATCTCCTTGAATATTTCAACTGAAAGGGATAATTTGACACAACTTTGCTTCCAAGAAAATCCAGGTTAAAACACATGTTCACACAGAACTTTGATAACGACCAGAAAAGCTAATCACATACAGAAGTTGGATTACTTGGTGGATTTGTTATTTTAAAAATCTCTTTAGAACAGCTGGATTTGCATTTTGTAAATATGCATTCATGCCATGTCTCTTGTAGGTAGAAAGCCAGGACTCAAGAGAGATCTTCTGTAGTAACTTACAGAAATTATCTGCTGATCATTGGTATACATATGTAATGTTTTTATCATCCTGAACCTTGGAATTTTATGCCAAATAGAAGAATATGCAGTACCTTTGCTCAGCAGCATAAAACAATCAAAGCTGGGACTGCTGTTCTCCCAGAATACATATTCTTGTTTTGCACAGGGGGTCTGTAGGCTGGTTGATGGAACCAAAATGGCTGGATACCACTTACTTTCTTCTTTTTCCTTTCCTTTTTTTTCTTTTTTTCTAGGTTATTTTTTGCATAGATCACCTGTATGAATCCACCCCAAACCTGGCTCATGAACACTAGGTCAGAAAAAGGGAGGGAGAGGCAGGGAGGAGAAGGACTGTATCAGCTTCATCCCAGATTTCTATAAATTGCCATGGGACTACACTCCATGGCCTCAATGGTGAAGCTGAGGACAGAAGACTGTGTGAACAGCTGTGTATTATCTTGCTGAAATTGTTTGCCACCTAGTGGTTTGTTAGCCTCCTACAAATATAAACTTAAAAAACAGTAAAGAATTGGATAACATAATTATAGAAAAAAAGGTTGTATTATATCTGTTCCCCAATGTGCAAGAACCTATATGAATACATGGGAAAGATGAAGCACCTCTCGCAGAGTGTTTACCATTAGAATGAGCATGCCATGGAGGCAAGCAACAAAAACTTGCACACAACTAAGGTGAGATTCAGAGAGATGTTAGGTAAACACTGTTCAGAATTTTTCCCTTTTATTTCACTCTGCTACTCTTACTTCATTAAGGTATCCTGACCTAATTTGCTCCACCATTTTCTTCAAGCTTGCCCACCCAAAAGCATACATGATATAGAAATTATGAAGGAATTAGGAGGGTTCTGTGTTTGGGGGTGGGGGGTATTAGGGAGCAACAAGAGTTGGCTGCTCTGCAGAGGAAGGTGTGCCGGGAGCTAAGCACAATACCAAGGTGGGTGAAAGCAGTCACCTCACCAACAAGGACTCAGGATGCAGAGTGGCAAGCCAGGGTCAAGACTGGGTTGAGAGACAGTGCTCAGGGTCAGACAGAGTCCAGTGGTCACCCAGCAGGGCTGCAGTGACCAGGCAGGTCCGAGGCCAAGCCAGGATGCCAAGTCAGCGAGTCCAGACCAGGGCGAGACTCGCAGAGATGCGAGACAGTGCAAATAGAGCTGCTGCATGGCTGCACTGCGGCACAGGCAAGGGCCAGTGCAAAGCCTCAGCTTAAAAGTGGCTCTCAAGGGAAAGGAGAGGCAGGCCCTTGCTGCTAGCTTTTTTTACAACTGCTTTTATCAGTGAAGGAGCTGACCTTGGACTCTGCCAACTAAACTTCTGCAAGTGGGTAATGAGCTCAGGCCATGACAGTCCGAGGGCTGGAACAGAGCTATGGAACATGTCTAACACAGGGGTAAAGTTGGTTAATGGAAATGGCCTTCTTCATTAAAATGGTGTATGAATGAAAATCCAACATGAAAGTAGACGAAGCAAAGTTCAAACAGCTTACTGTGTTCAGTTTGGGGGAACCAGGAACTCTTGCTGTTAACGACAGCTTCATTAATGAGAAACAACAAGGGACATCTGGGTTATTAACTGATAACAAAATTATTTGAGGCTACTAATTTGATGCATACATGAAAAAAAAATCAAATACAATCTTAGGATGTATCAGGACCACACATTTCTATTAGAGACACTGTACAAGACCTGCAGTGAATGCACTAACTAGTCACCCATGTTTAACAAGGGTGAATTCAAACTAACATATGCACAAATGGCTCAGTGCGATAATCAGGAGAATAGTAAGAGTTTCCTGTCTTATGAAAGGATACTACAACAGAGACTAAAATAAAAGCGCTGGAGGGGGCACAACAAATGATGTGTGAACATCACAAAGAACAAAAACTCTTTAAACTCATGGGCAGCACTGGCCAGGAACAAATCAGTATAAATAATCCTATATTAAGAATTAAACTAATAAATTAATTAATTTAATTAATAAATAATTAGGCCTTCTACCCTTCCAAGGAGTGAAATTTTGGGACTGTTTTACAGTGCAGTTGATACCAGCAAGAAAACTTTAAGAAACTGCTCAATACTTCTATGTTCAGTTACTTGAGTTGCATGTGACAGCAAAGGTTTACATTAGAAGGTCCAGAGGATCCCTTTCAGACTTATTTCCTGCATTAACCATTAATTTATGACAAGCAGCCTTCTGGTTAAAGTCAGACTAGATTATCTGATGTGATCTTTTGGCTTTACAATATTAGAAGTCCACATAAAGTTGTAAGTTGTAAGGCAGCTATATACTGCCTTACGAGTATGTATATATGACTGTATGCTGTAGTGACAATATTGAAATAAACTGTATTATTTGAGGCCACATTCTCTTGTGTTGCAAGAGAGTGAAACCTAATGAAAAAGAACTCAGCATGGGTGAGGGGATACTGAGGATCGTGCCCTCAGATTATTTATTTCAGTGACTGCTCTATGATATATTCATGTTACCTGCATTTATATTAATATATGATTTAATAAACATATTGAGTGCATTGATTTCAGTTATATTTAAAAAATATTACTCTATGAATGGTATATTTGAACAAACACAATTATTTTGCTAGTAATCAAAAAACAACTGAAAGCTATTCTGCCTGTATTACACAGTCGCAACCTGTGTAAAGTTACTGCAGTTTCTGTGACAGGTACAGTTTTTAAGGAAATTGCCTAGAAAAAATGGTCAGCCTCATGTCAGCTGAAATGTAGAGATACACTGTGCATCTAGATAATTGTAACCCTTTTAAAGTTCTATACTAAATCTAGATGGGCACAGCAGTAAATTTGTTTTTATGGAAAGAATACTGGATTGTAAAGGATAATGACATGAAACAAGTTTGGTATAACAGCATTCATACAGTGTAGGTGCTATAAAAGCTACTTTGACGTAGCAGTAATTGAAATAAAGCTTAAAAGACAAGATTCAGACTATGTAAAATCTTATGTTGGCCATATTTGTAATGGGTAAAGGGAATCCCTCTGACGACACTGAGTCTAACTTAGAGGGTAAAAGCTATATACCTGAAGCAGAGAAAAACGGCACATTCAAGTCACTTGGTTTATGGCCAGACAGTTTGGAGGCTCTTGATGTTTCCAGCACAACCTTCTCCTCTTCTTAAAGGTCCTTAAAGAAAAAACACGAGTTTAAGTTATATAGTGTAATGTTACCTCCCTCTTCGATCTTACTCTGATGCAACAAAAACACACTCCTAAAATCAAAAGGCATCAGAACAATCTTAGCTACCTCAAGCACATCAGAGGTAAACAACATTTCCTCCTTTCCCCCATTTATTTCCACTCCTGTTTGAATGAATTATTTTGAAGTAAATGCTCCATTTCTTCCTCATTCACTCAGCACCCTCCAGTCTGGGTGTGGGAGACTTAAGGGGATCTACACAACCAGCTAATCAAAACTGGTAATGTGTACATTGCAGAGAGCCAAATTAAGTCTACACGTGCAGTCTGTAATTGCACAAGAAATGTCAAAATTTCCTATTGCGCATACTGATATTTACGCCATTTGCCACAACTGCTCACCTCCTATTAAAACCTCTAATAGCATTGCTGTCCCTTTGCTGATGCCTGGGTTTTAGAAGCTGATCCTCTGTCACAAGAAAGTTAATGAGGAACTGGGAATTTCTCGGTGGTCCTGCCTGGACAGTCCGGTGCACAGCTGAGACTCCTGAGCTGCCAGCTCCACTTGGCACTGCCTGGAGCCAAGGAGCCCAGTCCCTTACAGGCCAGGCCTCCCAAAGGGGCATTTGGGACGTGGTGACGGCTCCTTGGGTGCCACCTCCACAGCGTGTCAGGGACCCCGCCGGGGCCCAGGCAGTGCTGAGCCCTCGCCTTGGCCCGAGCCCTGACAAGAAATCCCTCACAGACCCAACCGCGCAGGGAGGCAGGACATGGGACCACCTTCCCGGCAAGACTAGCGCTAGGGCTTGGATTTCGGAACCAGAGAGCTTTCACCGGCCTACGGTGCGGTCTGAGGGGAGCAAGAGGGAAGCCGACGGCAAGGCGACGACTGCGGCGGGGGATTCCCCGCCGCCAGCCCCTGGCGCCCTGCGCCTTTTCCGTAAGGCCCGGCCCCTTCCCTCAGCGCATCGCTGCGCGCTTTGCGTAGCCCCGCTCCTCCCGTCGCGGGGGCACCGCTCGCCGCCGCCAAAAAGGGGCGGGACGTACGCCGCGTAGACGGCTGCGAGAATCGCCGCAGCCCGCGCCAGAGGCGTAACCGCCGGGACTTTGCCCCCGCCCCTCCCCCGGTGCCGGCGCGGAGGCCCCGCGCTCCCGTCCTGCCGCCGCCATGGCTGCCCCGGGGCCGGCCCGGCTCCTCCGGGCCG
>NW_010972787.1:1051186-1156864 GCF_000737465.1 Haliaeetus leucocephalus
CTGGAGCGTCCTGCGGTGGGACCTGCCACCAGCCTGCGCCCGGCGGGTCGGCCGGGGCCAGCTGCGTCCCGCGGGGCTGCGCCGGGGGCTGTAAGCTGAGGTGCCTGTGGGCCAGCCCGGGTTAGGCACCGCGCCGAGCCAGCGACGGGGTTAAGGCGCGGGGCCTGTGGGATCCGGCACCCCGTTGAAAGAGCCTATAATGTTGTGGAAGGCTAAACTAGGGTTCCTGATGTTCAAACTAGCTTTGTAAACGGTTGTGACCTTATCACTGTTGCTTTTCCACGCAGTGCAGCGCTTGCCTTCCTTTTTTTTTTTTTTTTGTGTGTGTGTGAAAGTCTGACTAGGCTCTTGGTATAAGTACAGCACATATCAGACAGAGCCCCGTACTGCAGACCTGAAGCTGCCTTTGGTATAGTTTTTCTTTACTGAAGAGCACTCGTGCATCTGAGTGTGCAGAACCCTTCCTCTCCTCACCAGTATGTATGAGTAGGTGTTTCAAAATGTGTTACATCTGAGACATTTAATATTCCACAGCCCACAACTACAGATTTGCATCTTAGTACATGTAGTCAAAGACTGTTTACGCATAGCCTTCTGGCTTGTAGCTTGTATATTCAAAGATAGGTCAGAGTCTACAGTTAACTTTCAGTATTTAAAATACAGAAGTTTTAAAAGCTTAATTCACTTGCTTGCCGGAGAAGTTTATTTGACTTAGAACAGGATATGCAATCAGCTGCCCAACGTCAGGGGCGTAGCCTAGCCTGTTTCCAGAGGGTTGGCTAGTGCCCTTGCCATCAAAGCTGTTTCAGTAGTTTGCCTTTAAACTCCCCTGTAGGTGCTCTTTTAGTTTGTTCCAGCAGATGATTTTAATATGGAGAGACGAACTAACTCTTTAGTCTAGGACTCCCCATATGAGATGGGTAAGTTGCTCATTTAGATCTCTTCTCTGAGTGAACCTGCTGAGTACCTTAAAAATAAGTCTCCACTGAGTGTGTGCCCTGGCGATCTGTTATTTTGAGGTCCCTGATTTGCAGTTATTAATTCAAAAAATCAAATGGTCTTTGTAAAGTATTGTCCAGTTTTTTAGTTATTAAAATCATTGAACAAGGTAAAAATGGAAGGAAAAAGAATACTAAAAAGGGAAAACATTTCCTTACCTAATAGTAATGTAAGGCCTGTAATCCCTCAGGTCTTTCACAAACAGACTGCGTACAGATTGGAATTTATTCACATTCATTGCGCAAGCATACCAGCAAAAAAGCTCATGCAAACAAGTATTTCACATGTATTGTTTTTATACTCCATGTTGTAACCTGACTGAGTGAGTGGGAAGAAAAAGAAAATCCTTATTTCTTTCCTATATTAGTGTTTTCTCCATTTATGTACCAGCTATTTTCTCTAGTCTTACCATTTCTGGACATCTTATTACTTGAGACCCAGGTCCTGAACTTCATATAAGTCAGCATTATTCCAGTAAAAAGATAACATCATTGTTTGTGTATGTAAAATTAGCTGTATTTGTATCTACAGGATGAAGACCTAGTTATATAAAATCATCAGCTGAGGTGATTCTTATGAGCGGAGGTTCCCAAGTGTTTCAATGAAGCATCAGGCATTATGTTTTCATTTCCATTTCATTCTTTTACTCCATTTTTATCCCTTATCCTTCCTTTTCATTTCATGTTGAACAGTAGTTATCTCAGAATTCTTTTATACCAATTTAGACAGCTGTACGATATTTTTTTGTGCACAACATAATTACTACATGTTTTAAAGATTAGTTCAGATTTATAACTTCTGTATTTTAGTTGAGGCCTGCATAATAGCTTCATTCATGAAACTATTCAGGCAGTTAGGTAGGGCTGTTAGATTTACCATTTAATAAAAGATCTGGAAATAGTAGAGTTGGGTCTCGCCATGTGCAACACCAGGCTACAGTTGTTATCTTTGTTTTGTTTGGAGGAGTGTAGGAGCTGATTCTTAACTTGCAAGCAGTAGCTGAAGATTCAAAAGCGTACTTTTAAGGGGAAAGAGGTGGCTGTCAGGATTCTTAGGTACTTACTCTTTCTTGCATGGGAGGGAAAATGAACAGCATTTACAGTTCTCTGGTGCTCTTCTGTGTATTTGCAGTATGCTTAATTTAGGGTATCCTAGTGAAACTTGATAACCAAGCTGATAGTACTGTGGTAACTATATGAAGAAATTAATTGTATTTTACATCTGGTGAAAAAGGTTCATCTGAGCATGAATTGGGATATTTAGGCTTTATGCAGATTACACAAAATGTGTTTTGTTCTTCCTGATAATCCTGAGGCTATTTATACTTGCATAGACCTGGCACATGTTTCATGTTAATTGCCTGTGACTAGTTCACAGTATGGTGGTGTTCAGTTGTTTTATTTTTCTTCACGCAAACAATGTCTGGGTAGACAAAAGCCATGTTTCTTAACATTTATAAAGCCTAAATATTGTTTCATGTAGGTATGATTATTATTATTTTTATAATGGTATCTCCCAGTCATTGAAAATATCTGTGCAGTATGTGTTTTGATGTCTGACTAGTGTGATTATTATGCACACAGACTTCTGAAAGTATTTTCACCACTCAGGCTCATGCACAATAAAGCCTCAGTGATTTTTTAAAATTAAACATTTTGGCTATATGAAGAGTGGTAAAGATGGCAATAGCAGAAAAACAGATTCTACTGGAAGACTTAAGAAGGCTGTCTCTAACTTTATTACAAATAAATAAGTTTTAGTTTCAGTTATCAACCAGGGTGGATTAGGTCCCATAGAAAAGATTAATTACTATGGCGATCTTTAACAGAATTCAGTGACTTAGTGGTGGTACTTTGGTTTGTCCCCTTGCTGCATGCTGTACCAGTTAGGCATGCACGGCCACAGTGCAGTTCCACAACTGGTGAAGCTAATGTAAGACTGTTACTACTGAAAAGGGGATCCCACTTCTGTTTCCTCATTTTTGTTCTGGGCAGTGGCATTTCTGTCAGTTTTGTTTGCTGGTTCAGCTGGGACTGCTTTGTTTTTATGGTTGATTTTCAGCCAGATTAGCAAAATGAGTTGACTTGCAGTAGTACTGGTGTAAGGATGATGGAAGGGTGATTTGGAGTGGGGATCACCCAAACACACGTTCTTATTAGAAAGAGATCGGTTTAAGATGGTGGTGAAGCTTAGATTGTGTTATTGCATTGTAAAGTTGCAGTAACACAATTGTTTTAAACTGATGTAAATTTCATTTAAGGGGCAGATCTGCTGGAGTACTGGTTCTGACATTCATATGGCCATTGAGCTGTGAAGGTTGGGTTTCAACCAGTTTTGTTTCCAGACCCAATTTACTGCATGACAGTGTGAGTGCTGGAGGTAGAACACACAAAGGAGGGAGGGCAGCAGCATTCTTCTTGTGGCACTGTGGTGTTATGCGAGGTTAAAGTGTAATTGCAGGTGAAGACAGTTTCAGGTGTGTTTTGAAAATTGGGAGGAAGATGACTTGTCTTTTACAAAAGTTCCTGTGATCTAATGGATGGCCAGATATCTTGCTGTTTCGTCCACGTTACTTGTGATCTCCTCATCCTATAATAGAGGAAAGGGTATGTTTTGGATAGTGAACAAATATTTACTACTTGTCATGTCTATACCTTGGGCAGATGATGCCCATAAATGCAAGTACATCTTGCATTGTGTCTCCTGTCAGGGTTGCATTTGTCATGTTGACAGAAATATTTCAGTAAATGAGAGTGTATTTTGGTGAGCTCTGGAAGGGCTTTTTGAAGCAGTTTAAAATTACACTGTCAGTGGTTTACTTTGGCTGTCAGAATGCGGATCTATACCTTTGCAGATGCAATCTAAACCCATCAGTCTTAAACTACCAGTGGAGGTGGTGAATTTTGTACTAGTAATCTAAGAAGTAGGTGCTTGTTTCCTTGGTTGTGCTGTGAGAGGTGTTGGCACAGCAGAGGAGCAAAAAGAAGAGCAGAGTGGTAACTTAAACTCCCACAGAACAGTTTACTGGAGGTGGTCCTTTGATATCATAGGTGACTGTACAACATTAATTACATTTTGTAAAGATATATCTTTAAGATTTCTGAATTTTATTATAGTTCGTGCTTCAGTTGCATTCTGCAGATCAGCAAGGTCAATCCTTCATTATTGATTATAATTTTGGAATTAATTTATAGTTAATAGTAGCTTGTGGCTGCCTTCCAGAGAATGGACTGAGGGATGATATGACAAGAATTGAACGCGACATCATAATGAATCATGGTGCGTACTGCTGCCAACAGAGCTTACAGTTGTGGCAAGTGTATTAAGTCTAGAGCAACAAACATTTGTTGTTTTTCAAAACAAGCTAGGACTCAGATTGCTAAAAACACATTTCCTTTTACAGCCAGTTCCAAAAATAATCTGTTCACTGATGTTTTAGTATGACCACTTTCAAATTTTTGCTTTAATATTCAGCTATACAGGTTAGAGTTTTCCAGGGGGTGACTTGATTTTCAAGCTTGTATTCTTTCCATAGGATAGACCACTCAAGGCTCACAGTTACTAAAAAGATTAAAGGTAATATTAAGCATGCTGTTCTTAAACATGGATTTCACATTGAAACATAAGATTTTTGCATTAGCTTTCCGCTGTTCTATTTATATCTCTCATCTCTTGGCAGGTTTCTTCACTGTCCGTCCAACAAGTTTTGCTTGTTTTGCTCACTGTAGGAAGGAAAATAGTCTGCTTAAAACCAGACAAACTGTATTTTATTTGTTAGTAGATTAAAAGCTTTCCTTTAATTTGCATGTGAAATAACATCATATTGGACACAAACCCCCTCTATTTTTTCCCATATTAAAAGCTTTAGTCTTAAGAAATTTTTATGGAGGCTGCAAAATAATTTTTTCTTAAATAAACATAATTGTCTGAAAAGCAAGGTAGGAAAATATAAAACCTTCTTTCTTTGAAGCCAGTGTCAAAACTTTGAACTTCACTAGAATTAATATTTACAAGGTGAAATCCTAGGAGAATCTGTGCTCAAAAAAGCAGAATGCTTTTGGAGTATTTCTATTTTGGGGAGGAGAGGAGAATTAAATTTTGGAACTAATAAAGTAAAATGTCTTAAACTCTAAGCAGAAATGGGAAAATTTAAAATTGGCCCTAAAAGATAATGATGAGAACAATTAAAATTTCATAAATCCAAAGCAAGAGTCTGCAGAAAGGTATGTAGCGAAGCATTTAAAATAAGCTCTTTTTTTTTGATAAAAATACAAATATTGTGCCTAAAATAAAATGGCTCTGACTCTCTTCGGTGAAAGGCAAAGCATCAGGATCCTATATAGCTTCTAGTGACAAAATACAAACCAAGGTTTTTTTCTTATTTTTCATGGCCTTTGTTCAATGTACAGCAGTAAATGCCTGTACCTGGTACAGCTTTTAAAACCCAGTAACTTAGGTTTCTGTGCTCTTAGAGTTGATACTGATTACTGGTTTAGTAGTGTTCAATCAATTTTAAAGATCTAAAAAAATCTAGAATTCTTTCTTTAATTCCATTATATACTTTTCTTTTTCAGCTCAGAAGATAAAATAACTGTTCATTTCATAAATCGTGATGGTGACAAACTAACAGCCAAAGGAAAACCTGGGGATTCACTGCTGGATGTTGTTGTTGATAATAATCTAGACATAGATGGTTTTGGTAAGTAGATTCACTGGATACTGTATTCAGTGTCTAGAAATTATGTTCTTTTACCAGTTTATTCATAAATATTTATAGAATCATAGAATCATTTAGGTTGGAAAAGACCCTTAAGATCATTGAGTCCAACTGTAAATGAATATTTATTTATTAATTTATTTGTAAAACCTAGCTGTACTCTATTTGGATTTTCTCCTCATTTTTTTTCCTGCAGGTGCATAAAAATTTGGGGTCAAGTTCTAAAAAAATGTTTGTTGTGAGCCTTCCTTGAATGTTAAAGGAGTGGAATGTGGACAGTGCTGTTAAGGTGGCATCTTTCAGATGCCACCTGCAGACTCTTCTGAGCTGAAAGGTTCTGGAGGCAAAACTGGTGTATTTCTAACAGAGTCTGGTTACTTCTGTATTGCCATACTGTCTCAATTTATTATCGGGCTTTTTGTGGCACAAATTGCTGTAGTATTTGACTGCTAAGTGAAAGAAATGATCAAATTCATGTCAGCAGGGAAGAGGAAAAAATTTGATTCTTATTGAAGGACTGGGGTGAAGTAGACGAATGTCCTAGTAAAATTCTAACTTGGTACAAGTTCTGTTTAAAGTCGGAATAGGAGGAAGTTACGACACCTCCCATTTCCTTCAAACTTTCGTACTTTCCGTAGTTAGTTAGTTCCAGTGAAGTTGTAGGATTCTGCCCATGCAAAGCAGTGGTATTTGGTAATGGCAATTAAATACCTCAGGATAGATATTTACATGAACATGAGCTTCATGAATTTAATAGTACAAACTAAAGCAGGAAGACTAAGTACAATTTGCATGAGTGAATGCATAGCATGGAGCAATTAGAGGAAAAAATTAGTAGGCTAGCGTAGCACAGTTTTGAAATCTGAGGTATGTTTTATTTAAGTGCAAATAAGTTTCACTCCTAGTAATAAAATTATTGCAAAGATTTTAAATCTCAGACTTACGTCTGAGAACAGTTATGTCTAGAGTTGCATACATCTGGGGAAGAAGAAATGTCTCTTAAAAATTGTAATGCTTTGGAATAACTAGCTTTATGTGTTGCTTATTAAATGTGTCTTACAGGCTTATGGCTACTCTTCTTGTAGTCTACAGTAAATGTTCTCTCAGTTTGTGTAAATAGCAGCCATGTTAAAGCATTATGGTAAAGTGGAAAAAAGATAATGCTGTCAATAAACAGAAGCCAAACTGAAATTTGGAGTTACTGTAACAATTGTTAATTATAACATGTGCTAGTCCCATTTAAATAATCATTTGCTAATGAAACGTCATACTAGGGCAGAGAAATAATGCAGTATAAATAATGTAAAAATGTATGTTCTGCTTTTAGAAAAAAGTACTGGGGGGGGGGGAAGTAAAATGTAAACCTTACCTGTTTACTCCTATCACTAGGGGGCATCCCATGTGCAGTAATAATAGAAATATCATTGTATAAAGACTTAGAAAACTGTTGAATGATTCAGCTGCACTCAATCTGTTTGCTACTGCTAGCTTTACAGTTGCAGAAAGACCTTCCACTGTTCAAATGGACTGGCCAGTGTTCTTTCTTCCCCCACGCCCTTCTCCCCTCACCTCCCCCAACATTAAAATGCTTAAACTGCTGATACAACAAATTTTACGTTATTTGGCACTTTAAATAAACTGTACTTTTTCACATGCATTTGTATGTACTTGAAGATGTGATTTATTTTAAAAAATCAAGTCTTCTAGTACAGTGTCATACTCACTTTGAATATATGCTGTTGATACCATTACTACATGTAACAGCACAGTGCTTTCTGTATGGTTCTTATGATCTGATGATGAATCCCACTGTTTCTTTCCATAGCAGTGGAGCCTTTCTTCCCTTTGTTTCCATATGAGTACAAAGGTGATGTTGTCACAATACTCTTGTTTCTGCTTTCCCTGGAAATGAGTAAATAAATGAAACTTAGCTAATGCTTCTATCAATTTAAATCAGTGGTGGGGGTTTGTGTGCCTCAACCCCAATTTCTGCACAAGTATGAAGAGTTCAACTTTCTCCTCCTCCTGAAGTTGCATGTTTCTTCTTCAACAAAGTGGAGAATTTGGTGTCAGCCCTGTACAGTGGCAGAGACAAATTTGTTAGTGTTCAAACTTCTGCTGTTCTGTGATGACCTAGCAGGTGGATGTAGTTGATGCTTGCTCTGTTGAACCCTAGCAAATTATTAGATCCTTGGCTTGGGCTAAATTGCCTAGTAATATGTTGTATTCTTTTAACACAGAAAACCATCTCTCTAGCCTGACTACCTTTGTTGCTGTGAATTAGTGTTCTGTTGAGTGAGAAGAAATACCAAGTATAAAATCCCTCCTTCATGTATTTCTGAGGAATTTTTTGTATAGCAGGTGTCTTCTGTTGAACTTCTTGAAGAAGCCTTCTCAAAACCATGGGAAAGAGAGGGATAGAAGGATCAGCCTTGGAAATAAATTAAGTAGTGTTGATTGACAGCATTGTCTACTTTTGCATTCTTATAACAGAAACCTTTTATTTCTTTAAATGGTGGAAAGGGAATTAATTAGTTAAGTATTTTAACTAATTACACGATTCAAGTAAATCTTAATCTTGTAGGAACTGTAGAAGTGCTATTGACAGTTGAATGCAGAGTAGATATGTGAACATGGGAATATTTGAAGCATCAATTTTACTAATCAATAGAGATACTTCTTGTATGAGACAAACATATATGAAGGATTTCTTGTGAAATTCTGCTGTAATTCTGTTGTAATTTGAAACTTGGATTTTCTGTTATCTTGGGTTTTTATTTTTTTTTCCCTTTAGGTGCATGTGAAGGAACGCTAGCCTGTTCAACTTGTCATTTAATCTTCGAAGACCACATATTTGAGAAACTAGATGCAATTACTGATGAAGAGATGGACATGTTGGACCTGGCATATGGCCTCACAGAAACGTAAGGCAACATAATACTTCACTACATCAAAGAATGGAAGGAAGGGTTTGCAGATGGGGCAGTCCAGTATTCTTAGAATGCCTTAATCAGCTTTTAATGAATAGCTGGATTCTGTTACAGAAATGGGACTGCCAAGTTTAAATATTGTTTATCTGAATTCATATTAAAAAGATGTCAGTATTGTTTTTGTAACTGAAGAGTGGTAGTTGTCAGTACTTGTTCTTCAGAGGTGTCTGATGCAGAAGTGTCAGATATTGAAGTATGACCAAAAACCCAGTTCCTTCAACAAGAACTGCCACTGCTGTCGTGTGTGAATTTTCTAGTTCTTGTTTCCCTTCCCTTCTGTTTTGTCTCCATTAGTCTGTAGCTAGTTAATGTATTTAATAAATGTGTTTACGTTAGTATTTTAGTTTTGGTCAGATCTTCTTTTCACAGAGTCACAGAAGGGTTGAGGTTGGAGGGGACCTCTTGAGGTCATCTGGTCCAACCCCCTGCTGAAGCAGGGCCACCTAGAGCCGATGCCCAGGACCATGTCCAGAATGCTTTTGAATCTCCAAGGATGGAGACTCTACAACCTCTCTGGTATTTATGTACATTGATAAGATCCTCCCCCCCAAGCCTTCTCTAGGATAAACAGTGTCCCACATGGCAGTCTCCCCACTTGTCGTGCTTTGACTCATGTCAGAGTGCTCTTGATGCACAGAAGCTAGATTCCCTTTTGGGTGAAACTAATCCTAAAGTGTGGTCTAACTGCTAATGGGCATTTCCGTGCATAGGATTAGACTAGTGGTAGTCTAAAGTAACCCTCTGTTCTACATCTCCTCCACCATCACATGCCTTGTAATTAGGGTGTGACATTCTCATCACAGACCCATTCCTAGTGGGTTGCACTACTTGCTGGTGTACATTTAGCCTATATCATAGAACGTATCCATGTGAATGGTAGGCAGTTATGCCTTACAGGGTTTCATAAGCCCTTTCCTTCATGCTTCAGTGGAACTGCTTGTTGAAGTTTTTGAGAATCTCTCCAATGTCAGAGGGCTTTATACCTGGCCTGTATAGCATAGCGTTTTTTACGTCTCTGCAAAGAAGTACTCTGAATTAACTCGTTTATCTCCTTATACCAGTAATCGAATCCTGTACTAATTGTTTCTACATGAGATTATACTTCTTCTCACTTCAGCCAAATCTTAACTTTTCTGGGAGGCTGTGAAGGCAAAGAAGTCAAGCTATGCAAAACTTGTTTCAGTTCCTTTTGTTTTATCCTTTTTCCTGTCTGCCAAAAAACATTTTCAATTTTGAAAAAATCATAAGCCTATTAAGTGCAAATTTACTTCACTCTCACTATCTACCATAATTCTCATAAGAGTAACTTTTAGGCTCTGGGCCAAACCAATTCCTAAATAGCTCTGGAGGCCAATGATCTAATAAAAAACCTTTTTCTTTGGTGATCTTTAAAGGTTTAATGCAAGGAGTTTTTACTGAAGAACTGAAAAACAGTAGAAAGCCAGAGCACTCTGTTTAAATATTTCTGTTTTCTCTCAAGGTTCCTCAGGCCAAATTAAGTTTTAGACCCTCTGAAGGCTCTTGTTTCTTCTATCAGGTTTTCGTAATATCATGTGTTCTTCTTATGGCCAGGGATCTTGCATGTGTGTGGGAGGCTGACTTTTCTGGAAGACAGAGCTTTAAGTGACCGATATTTGCTATAGGTTACCTGGTCTCCTGTGTTGATATAAACTTGTGTAATGGAGACGTACTGCTATGCTCTGTCATAAGTATAAGGATAAAAGCTTTTTCTTGTCAGTGACTCTCTGTATTTGGGAAAGTTTCAGCTAGCAGCTGCCATGAAAGCTCATGTTTTTTAAAAGGAGGGACTAATTAGGTTAAAACAAAATTGTTTTAACTGCAGAACAGTAGAGATTATTAAAAGTAGTAAGATAGGGGGGATGCAAACGCTGGCAAGTTAAGTGTTTAAAAAGAATACTGAAGAAAAAAATAAGCTGAGAAACAGCTTGCTAAAAAGTAGAAAAATATTTTTTTTCTAACCTATCAGAAGCAGGAAAGTTGTCTGCATGAAGAGCCAGTGGGTGATGTAGAAGGTGCACTTAAAATATAAAAAGATAACATAAAAGCAAAGTTTCTTTTGCATTGTTATCTCTGGAGATGTTATGGGATATCCATGCACTGGAAGGTTTCTTTGCAGAGGTCTTCCTGCAGTATCTGTCTCAAACTGATGTGTCCATAGAAGTACTATTACAGCAAATAAGTAAAATGAGGAGTAACAAACGATAATGACTAGGTAGCATTCACCCAGGCATTCCACAGGAGTTCAGTATGACATTTCTGAACTACTGTCTGTAAGGCTTAGTTAGTTGGGTTAAAACTGATTCCACATCAAAGGAATGGAAGGTAGCAACAACTTTTAAAATGAGATTATTGGAACTGGAGAACAATGAGTCTGATTCCATACTGGACGCATTAATCGTGTGTATGGGCTGTTGCTTTTTTATAGTTTCTACTACATGATGGTAAGGAAAGAATTCAGCAGAGCTTTTGTAGAGGGATGTAATAGATACGGGAGCTCTTCTGATGAGTCACTGAGCATGATCTTACAGTTCATGTAGTTTACTTAGGTTCAGAAATCCTTTACTAAGTTTTGAGTTGCAGTGGGTTAAGAGCAAAGGCCCTGTAAAGGATCGGTAATTGGTTAAAGAAACCGCACATTTGTTTTTTAACAGGGTAGAAGTATTTGGCTGTCTGGTAAGTGTATGTGATTAACAGTGTGATCTAAAAGTGATCAGTGCTAGGTTTTATGTAGCGAGCGTATTTGTGAAAGACTTGGGAAAAGAAAATGAAGAGTAAGGTTTGTGTATACTGCTATGTTATTCAGTGTGTGTCATGGTTTAACCCGGCAGGCAGCTAAACACCACACAGCTGTTTGCTTACTTCCCCCCCTGAAGTGGGGTGGGGGAGAGAATCAGAAGGGGAAAAAAAAGCAAAATTCATGGGTTGAGATAAAGACAATTTAATAGAACAGAAAAGGAAAGGAAAATAATGATAAAAGAATTAGAATATACAAAACAAGTTATGTGCAATGCAATTGCTCACCACCTGCACACCAATGCCCAGCCAGTTCCCAAGCAGTGACACCCAGCCAGCTTTCCCCCCAGTTTACGTGCTGGGCATGACATCACATGGTATGGAATATTCCTTTGGCCAGTTTGGGTCAGCTGTCCTGGTTGTGTCTCCTCCCAGCTTCTTGTACCCCCCCCAGTCTACTTGCTGGTGGGGTGGTGTGAGAAGCTGAAAAACCTTGACTTATAGTTGTTGCGAGCGGTGTTTACACTAAAACATCAGCGTGTTATCAACATTTATTCTCATCCTAAATACAAAACACAGTGCTATACCAACTACTACAAAGAAAATTAACTCTATCCCAGCTGAAACCAGGACAGTGGGGTAAAATCGAAAACTGTCAGTGAAGACATGCACAAAGATTTTGTGCTATTGAGCAATAGGAAATGAAGTTTGGTGTTAAAAGGTGCAGATAAATGCATATGGAGAGGTGGGTAGAACAGTGGTAACTTTGCATACTAGAAATAGTCTGTCAGCTAGGTAGTATCTTTCCAGCAATGTCAGCTTAAGGTTTGGTGTAAACAAAAAAAAACCCCAAACAAACAAAAAACACACACAAAAAAAAACCAAAACAAAAACAACAAAAAACCCCCAACTCAAAAAGGTAAATGGAACATTGGCAATATTAGGTAGAAACAGGTGGAAAACGAGAAAATACCATTACATGACAAAAGGGGATTCACTATATCTTTATATTTGTGCAACTCCAACTTCCTCTTTTGTTGTTTTTTCCCTTTTGTTAAGGTAGTAGAATGAGAGGAAATAAAGGGAAGACCTATGGAAGTGGTTAAAGGGGGAATGGCTTTCATGCAGGGATTGACTAAATCATCTGTTTTGGGTGTCCAAGGCTCTTCAGCTTCAAGAGGTGGGGGAATCTAGTTAAATATCTGTAAAACTGTAAATGCCGTGGAAGAATTTGAATAGGAGAAGGTAGTTTGTTTCTCACAGTGTTATTTAGCGCTGCCTAGGTTTTTTTGTACTGCTGTGTAGCAGGCTCAAAACAAAGGGCAGTGCTATTTCACATGAAGTGAATCCATTGCCACACTACAGAGTACGTATGCAGTTAGCATTGGTCTTTAATGAAAAACAGACACTTCAGTAAAATTAAGCCTTATGGGCAATGCTCATACATATAAATATCAGAAATCACATCTCTAATAGATTTCATTTCTAAAGCTATTCTTATGGATGCATATTCATGAGATTAAATCTTCTGGTAACGTATGTATTTATACATACATTCCGGTAATTTGAAGTTGATGTATATAGTCATTTACATAGAAGTATTACGTCCAAGTATAGTACTGAATTGGGAGCTTTAGCAACAGTTGATCACTACATGTTTGAAAGAGCTCTGTATAGATATTAATATAGTACCATTTTTTATAATATCTCTGTCTATGTTCCTATACTGATTAAATTATTCAACTGGTGCTACAGAACATTGCCCATCCTTGCTGATGTTTAAGTATTCTATACTTAAGTACCACAGCATGGACACTGAATTAAAGATATCCCAGCAGTAAAAGTGGCTTGTGATATCTGCAGAATTTTGTTGTAGTATTACATATTTTGATTTTAATTGCTCACATACAGCATTTTTTCATGCTGAACGATAGGTAGAAAAATGAAGGATTGCATCTCCTCAGGTGCCATGAGTATCTTATCCTTCTCCTTCCTATGTTTCTTGTCTTTTCACTCTTACCTTTCTGGCTTAATGACCCAATCTTGAGTTGTTTATTATGAAAACAAGTGTCATTCCCTGCACTTGACTGAACTATTAGTGACCCATTGAAAATGGAAGGGTCACCCTTGTTATATGTTGTCTCAGCAAGTAGGAGGTACTTGCTGTACAACTTTCCAATGTACTGAACTCTGTTACTTAATGTAAATCATGATTATTGCCATGTATATCTTTGCATTGATGTGTGCAGTTCACTATGGGTCTTGATTAAGAGCAGGCACAAGAGTGGCTGGTTCTAGATCATAATGTGTTTGGGATGGCTGAACGTTGGAGGCATAAGGGGGTAGATGCTGTTGGATATATGATTGGCTAGAACTAATGACAATGTCCTATTTCCCTACAGATCGCGTTTAGGCTGCCAAATCTGCTTGAAGAAATCGATGGATGATATGACTGTTCGAGTACCAGAAGCTGTTACCGATGCTAGACAATCAGTAGATATGAGTAAAAACTCCTAAAAGAAAGTATCTTAGGGGTTTTACAGAAGCTTAACTATTTTTATAACTTATTTTTAAATGTGTAATTAAATATGGAAACTTACATAATTGTGAGTTATTTTATATGACTATCAATATTAGACTAATGCTATTTTAATTTTCTTTATAGAACCTCCTATATTTTTACGCTTAAAATGCAATAATACTTCTTATAAGTGATCATTGGATTATAAATGTTAGCAAGTGTATTACAGATTTCATATGACATTTTTCTGCCAAAACCTCTAATGATGTTTGAGAACGGGATCATGTCTACAAGACTTCTTCTGAAAACCCCTGGCGTTTCTAGGTTTCAGACCTGGATATGCAAGAGAACAAAATTTGTAAGACTGCATGGGGTCTCTTTAAAGTGTTGCCATTAAAGATGGTGTGCTCAGAGCTAATTCACGTTCTCAGTATATATGATACTTCCTCAGCAAATAGTGGATTTTCAGGGTACGGATTTTCCAAACTTTGGAATCTTAATGAAATGTGGCAAATAGTCTTGCAAAAGTACTGTTAAAACCATGAGATCTAGGGGCCAATACAGAATGTTGGCACCTGCAGTTTAATTGCTGCAGTGCATCTCTGTTGCCCAAATCAGAAGTCAATAAACCTCAACTGTATTTATGTTTGGCTACAGCACAAATACAGGGATACACATGACTTAGGAGAGTAAAGCCTTGGAGCTGTCTAATGGGAGAGCATAACCACTGGAGGTAACAGTAAATTCTTGCTGTTCTCTGGAGATGGCTGAGTTGGGATTGAAGATGGCAATCTTTGTCAACATAAGATTTGTTCTGAAATCTTTAGCCCTTTTTCAGTTTTGAGCTTGTTCAGGAGGCAGTCTGATGTTAGCTAGGGCATTCAGCTTAAAGAGATTCCTAGATTCTGGGCCTTGCTCTCAGGACCATTTCAATAATGGTTGATGTGAAATGACCAAGTATATTTATTCCATAAAGATGGACTAGCTTCCCCAGAAGGGGTAGGGAGACCCCCATGGTGGGATAGTGTGTGGACCGATGATGAAGAGCTTTCAGTTGGATTTTGGTTTAGTCTTTCTAAAGTAGACCAAAATAAAATAATGTCTTTAAGACTCTACTATTCTCTCCAGTTTTTGTTGCCTAAATATTTAAATGAAATGGCTGTCACCAACAGAGTAGTTGTTACCCTTTTAAGGTTATTTTAATATTTTGGGTGTATTTATATAAAAAATATGTTTATTTACATTTGAATGATCTAATGCATTCATTAATGCCTTATTTGAACTGGTAACAATGACATCTAGACATCTTTTCTTGTATTAATTGTATTTATGGGAGAGAGGAAAAAAATATTATTTTTCCAGTGTCGAATATTGGGAATATTTTCAGCTTCATAAAGAGGAAAAAAAAAGGAGTTCCTTTGTTATAAAAAAATATTTTCTAGAACTGTACTGAAAATAGATATAGTTCAGATTCTTTGATTTCCTCTCTGAGTAGCTATTACTTTGTTTCCTGGTGTTCCCTTTGGACTTTCCCCTAAACCAAGATATGCTTAATGTGCTCTGCTCAGAACTTAAGCATATAGGGTTTTCAGAATACACTTCCTATCTTATCTAATTCAAGATACTACTTCAGAGTTGAAATTTCCTGGCTTTTTGAAAGACACAGAGAATGAGGTCAGGGAGGAGGATGGAAATAAATTGAAGAAATGTTCTGAAGATACTGCTGTCTTCCTCTTCAACTGCTGTGACTCTAACCATAATTTAGAGGTTACCCTCCCACAGTCGGGCACTAAGGTAAATCAGTTCTCACTTTGTATTGCCTTTGTCCTGAGTTCATTTATATGCAGTAATTATTACTAAATTTTGAACATTTTTTTTTTTTTAAATGTGAGACATGGCTCTTTAGCTTCCAAGAGAGGGAACTCAGGTCGTAACCAGATGTACTGTGCATTCTTACATCGGAAAGAAATCTGATGTTTCGGTATAGCTGTGGGGTTTAGGGGCAGATGTTGGTGTTTGGGTTTGGAGGTTTTCTTGGGTTTTGTTTTGGGTTTGTTTTCTTTTTTTCTTTCCTTTTTTTTACGACCAGCAGCAGGCACTTCTCCATGTGGGAATCTTGAAGCGCTTAACACTGTGTTAAACAAATGTGAAACAGCTCTCATGCGACAGTTTCCTTCCTAACCCAAGGTTGTTTCGTTGTGTGTTTCCTGTGACAGCTTCTCATAACAAAGACTTTGACTCTCCTATAGTGTGCCTGTGGAAGGAATTTAGCACAGCAAGGCAAAAAAGGACACTTGAAAGTTCTTTTTGAATTCTAGAGGTATCCCATATTGCATGCAAATGGAAATCTCGGAAGGCAAAGGAACTGACATGTAATCCCCAAAATGCACAGCTCAGAGATACTTGTTTCCTTATTGTCAAAATGATTTGCAAATAAATCTTATTTTATACCACTTTCTGATACACCTTGTTTGTATTGATTTTTCTTCCCTTTTTCTCCAAGCCTTTGAATGCATTTCTGGATGTAAAATGGAACTTAACAGTTAATGATGCACATTCAAGTGTAAGTATGAATTATTGTGCAATGACACACAAAGCATCAAAACTAGTTAAATATTTATTTACTTCCTTGTCCAAATAAAGTTTACAGGTAACTTGCTTTCTAAAAGCATTTCCGTTCTCTGTAAAAACATGAAATCGGTGGGTCTCTTCTGTCTCTCTCTCCCCTCAAAAATGAGGAGAAACTCAGAACTGACTGTTCATTTGCTCTAAACTTTGCTTTACAACACATGCTTGCAGTCTGGGGAGGAAATAGACCTTTAGTTCACAAGCATTGGGGGGTGGGGGGCACTGCCTTCTGATTCATGGGGGTAAAAAGCTCCCTTGGATTTGCTTGGTTTTGTGAGGAAGCCAGTCCAAAAACACCCTCTGGCAAAAGGAAAGGTCTTGTAGTCCCCTCTGCCTTTCTGAGGGGGGGGGGGAAGTGTGTCTGTGGCTCTAGGTCATGTCCCTTACCCTCCACCCCCTTAAACCCCAGTCAAGTTTGGTGTCTTACTGGCTTCTGTTCTGGGCAGGAGCCAGTAGTCCCTGTCCCCATCCCCATTTCTGTGGCATTTTGTGTGTGTATGTTTGTGTGATGTCTGAAGGGGAAAGAAGGAGGTGCCCTGCACTCCCATGTCACTAGATCTTGTTCTGCTGGGGGAAGTTTCCACCATCTGGACTGCAAGCCATCACAGGGGAGAGGAGAAGGCAAGTTCTCCAGGCAGTTTGTTACTTCTTGGACAGAAATCTCCTAAATCTGAAGTTCACCATTTTTGGCTACAGGGCTCCAAAAGATTGAAGGCAGCTGTATCCAAACTGAATTCACATCCCAGTTGGAGGCAAGTTGAAAAGGCCATGTCCAAAAAAGCTGCAGTGAAAATGGCAGTGCTTCCCTCACTCACAGGTCCGGGCTAGGACATGGGGAAGACTCCCTACAGCCTGACTGTTTTGCCCTCACAGAGGACAATGTGGTATACAAAGACAGGGTAGACAAAAGGAAAATGCTGATTCCTTGGAAGGAAAAAGGAGAAATAAATCTTTAAAGGAGAAGAGTTGGAACTCGGTTCCAACTGAGTTCTGAGGTATCAAATAGAAAATGTTGGGAAGAGGCTGCAGCTGCTGTAGCTGCTTTGTCCTCAAATGATCTGAAAACGTGAAAGGGAAACAGGGATATCTTGCATCATGGGGGGAGGCTGTTGCTTCTACGGGTGGCCATGTACATCCATGTGCTGCTCTGGGCTGTAGTGCCTTGGTGCTCTTTCCCTGTTGCACTGCCAGGAGAGCAGCAAGGAGCGAGGTTCATGCATAAAACAACAGGCATTAAAAGTAACTGAGATTTACTTTATAATCTACTGGCCACCACTTCCTTTTTTATGAAGTTAAATGTTTTTTTGATGTGAACCAGTCCAAATTTTAAAATGTCTTAAAAGTAATTTCTGACCAGCAGTGATTTAGCATTTGCAACTGGGGAAATCTCTTCAGCTAAAGCTGTGGCCTCATTGTGCTTGGAGAAGTATCTCTGGGGTCCCCCTCCACAGTTCTGGAAGCTCCCTTGACCCCAGCCCAGCAGCCAAAACGTTATTTTGAGCACTGTTTGATGCTGCTTGTGTGCTTCCACCAGCAACTGTGTTATCTCAGTCCGGCCAGTGTAATCTCCCTTGTGCCTAACCCCTTCCACAGCACTGCGCCTTCTTCCCCGAACAGGCACTGGGCTGCAACTCTGGCATCTGCTGGAGAGGAGAAAGGATAAAAAGGGTTTTGAACAGACTTGGTACAACCTTCCTTACATCCACTCAGGCACAGCGGAGCTTTCCCCTTCCCATTTCTGACTCTTTCAGAGCACGTCCGTGCTAGAAAACAGGATGCAGTCTGAAATTCTCTCTGCTGGTGCTGACCCCAGGTGGTCAATCCCCGCCGCGCAGCGCCCGTGGGGATTAAACTTTGGCCGTGGGAACCGCGCAGGACGTTAAAAGCAGCAGTGCGTGTGAGCCCAGCGCAGCCACAGCTTTCGGATGGAGCTGGTTACTGTGGTGCCAGCTCGGATGCCTACAGCTGCAAAAGAAACGTGGGTTCTGTGTTATAGTGGAAAAGAGCCATTGCTGGATCAGGCCAGGCTGCCACGGCTCCGGGTACCCGTGCCCGGCCGGCAGCGAGGCTGAGGATGTAGTCCCATAGACAGACAGATGCACAGACACACAGACACACGTGCATGGGCCATGCCAATCAATGCAGACAGAAAACACGGTGCCAGGCCTCTGCCCGGTGAGCCCCAAGACCCTGCAGGCAGCAACCCCCTCTGTCTGTGAGCTGATGGGGATCCTCTGCCATTCACCGTGGGGCTGGCGGCTCCCCGTGACAGCCCTGCTAGCAGCCCCGTCAGGGGCTCAGCTGGCTCTGCTGAGGTTATGGAGGTTTTCCTGCCTGTTGTGGTGCCTCTGCTCCTTCGTGTTTGTAGGGATGAGCTGTCAATCATATAACCTAACACTGTTCAATGACAGGGCAGGACATCTGTGCTCCTGGTTTCTCCAGCGCTGCAGCAGGCAACAGAGGATGCGTTACTGGTGAGAAGTGATAACACCGTGGGACACTGGTGCCAAGTAAGTAACTGCTTCAAGATACTCCAGAGAAGTCTGCAGACACCTGTGGCAGCTGTACCCAGGTTGTAGCTACAGCTGGGTCGGTTTTCTTCACCCTGGCAGCAGCAAACTGCCGCTGGCAGCTGGTGGGCTGAAATCTCTGGCTTTGGAGAAGTCTGTCCATCCCACTGAAGGAAATGCCAGGCCATAGATGCCGTTTCTCCTTCAGGCTGTGTTTGATCAAAAATGGCTCTCCTTAAGGATCCAGATTGGATCAAACAAATATCCAGACAAGTTGGATGTTCTTACTCCATCCAAATGCATCTGAGCAGGTTCAGAGGCAGGTTAGCAGCTCATTCTCATTTTACCCTTCCTCAAGTAACAGCCCTGCTTTGCACAGGTAAGCTAGCACTGGCTTTTGATCTGGTGAGTGCTCACAGGCTTTACTGGTAATGGTTTGGAAGAAGGGCATTGCCTTCCTAGAAAACTGGCTGCAGGGGATAGAGAGAGAGGGGGGGGAGAGCTGACGCAAGATCACCGTGATGCAGCTGCAGCCTCTTGGATCCAGGAGAGGGGCAGGCATATACCACCCAGGGAGCCAGCATTGGGTTTTGGCTGGAGATAAAGGTAGAAGGTCTCATCTCAGAGGAATGTTTAACAACAGATGAAAATAGCTGTAAAAGAAAACAAATGGTGTCACAGAGGCGAGGCATATGGTAGCTCAGAGTGACGGGGAGGCTCATTCAGGCTGTGGTTCTGTTCCAGGGGACTGATGACTGTCAGAAGGGAGCACAGCAGGGGATAGCCAGAGCAGGAGAGTCTCTGCTTCAGATTTCAGCACTTTTTTTTTTCTTTCAGCCTAATTGAGTTGTTATGATCATCACAGCCATTGGATTTTTCATCAGAAAATTAGGAAAAACACATTCTTCCTGGCATGGAGAAGAAAAAACAATCAATGTCCTTTGCCTTGAAGTTTCCTGCCCTTCTGGGGCTGTCCTTCAAGGAGAAGGGCAGCACAGGAGCCTCTGAGGCAAAGGTCTGGGGAAGCAGAGCAGAGCTGCCCTGAGGGTGAATGTTGTCCTGGCAGGGAAGCTCAGGAGACTAGGATCTTCCTCCACTGAGTGATGTGTACAGGAAATTTTGTATTTCCAACTCCAACAGCCATTGTTTGAGCATTGAACACGAGCTTCGCATTAGAAATGACCTTCATGAAAGACCTCATTGCCAGTCTTTATTCTCTACCACTTTTGCATTTTATGAAGTATTTGTCTCTGGATAAGAAGGATGGGAAAGGTTTAGCTTCTGATTTACCTGTTACAGTACTTATTTTCAGAGGTAAAAATGCCTAAAGGAGACACAAGACATAGAGACCTTTACAGCAGCACACAGAAATGAAGGGGGAAAACCAATTACGGGGGAACAGGAGTTAATTCTTACAATAAAATTACAGAGTAACCACAGGTTATTTGCTATGGTATTTCATTGCTTATATAACTCGTTAATCAGTGCTGTCAGCCGCCCAGCACTAGGCTGCTACTGGTTTACCGTAAAGCCCTGCCTTCACCATAAATAATACATTTTATCCATTTCTGCTTCCTTCCAGCTGAAGAGCCCCTATAATGGCTCTAGATCCCAGGAACTTTGTAACATTAACCTTCCTCCAAGGGTCAGGTGCCAGAAATTCTTGCTCACTGGCAAAATAATTTCCCCAAATCTTTTTGCTAGCGAGTGAAAAATGAATCCCAGCTCCGAGCCTGAAGGGAGCTTGAGCGGCAGGATAATCAGTGCAGGTACAACTGCCCTGGCACTTGCCATATTGCACAATGCAGACACAGTCAGCAGTTCATGGTTTCTGCAGTGAGATATTATTAACCAGTCTGATAGGGCTTTTCTTGCTCCTTCAAATCTGGAGTGCATTCAGAAACACACAGGAAAGTCCACTTGCTGAAAACTCATGGTTACCTTTAAGCCTGAAAGGAGACCCTCGTTATTTAAGGAGTTCATTCCTGACAGCAAATTTGGGTGGATGCTGCTCTGACAGCAGGTCTGATTCTGTAAACACAAGGGAAGAAAAAGACCCTTTAGCCAATACTTGCCACTTGCTCCCCACCTCTCCAAAATAAACAGACTGGTATGTTTTGGTTTAGCAAAAATGTTGAAACAAATTACATTTGGTACAAGTCACAGTACTATTTCAGAAGTGAAAACAGCAATATTCCTTCCAGAGCACCCTGAATATTTCGATACAAAAATAAAGCACCTAGCCAGGGCCCGCTAGCGTGTGCGCTGAGCTCCCGACCCTCTCCTACTTCCTATGCTGCTCCTGCCAGAAAGCCCCTGATTTATTGGCTGTTTCCCTCCTGCTCCATTGCCTGCAGCTCTTCAAGACTTCCACTCACTCAGTGCGTACATCTGGTTTGGGTTTTTTTCTGCTCTGTTTATGTCTTTTTTATGGTGTTTCTTTGTCAGAGGGACATCAGGTATCCTGCAAAAATTTCCTTTTTACTGCACAAGTCAATATTTGCATTAAAAGCAAACTGTGCTCGTTTCAATAATCATTAAATTCTTCAGCTTTCCCCTACTTTCTGAGTCACCGTGATGCCCAGAATCCCGGTGGGGTAAACTGCTGGTAGAAATAAGAGCCCCTCCAGGAGCTGGCAGAGGAAACGGGGAAAGGGCACAGGAGCGGCTCCTGGCTCCAGTGCCGCATCCTTGCGTTCCAGGACGGGCTGTGGCCCCTCTTCGGGCCCCGGGAGCTGTGGGGGGAACTCAGGGCTTGTCCCCGGCACCACGCTGAGGTACGGCTCGGTGCACGGGGCTGCAGAGGAGCAGCCAAAACGGATTTGTGGAGCACGCGTTCTCAGGGCCGTGCAACACCAGAAAACCTCATGTCTTTACTGCATGGCTTTCATCAAAGCTTCTCCTGCAAAGTGCTGAAGATACGTCGGATAGCTGAGCGTACAGCAAGGGGCAATTTAATTAGTGAATACTTAGAAACCTCATGTCTGAACAGCTTCATCCAGCGCTGCGTCCTTTGCATGCTGTCTCTGCCAGACACGGTTCTTGCTTCTATTACTTATAACTTTGATAGCCTGCTCGGAAAGAAGTTATCATAATTTCTTCTGAAGAGATGAGGCAGCAGAAATCTTGACCCAGCTTCTCCATTTTCTCCCAGGTTATCCACAGCTCTGATGCCATCTGTAATGCCAATGTGCTTTTTTTCTAATTTTACAGCCTTGATATTAGTGCTTTTGAAAAAAATCCCCACTGCTGGTAAGTTCTTGAGGTCCTGGCTGGGAGCTTTTTGATTTCCAAACTGAATTTCAGGCTACAGTATTTTCACAATTACTGCTTTTATTTTCTCATGGAAAATGTGAAATAAATTGCTGACTAAAACAATTCTTTTTTTTTCTTGAAAAAAGTGTGAAATTTGAATATTTTTCTGTTTCTATAGCTCTTCATACAGTGAAAGCTGTTCATTTAAAAGGCATGTGCAGAAAATCAATTCTGTTGGTTTACACATGAGACCATTTAATTCTGGTAAGCTTGTTCATAAAATTTTCCAAATCTGATAATTACTGAAATTGTCTTTAAGTCTTTCTATAGCACAGGCTCTGAAAGATCTTTTCTAAGATTACATTGTTTTCCAAAATGACGACACAGGGCTATAAACCCAGGATATTGAGTTGGGAAGTCACACAATCATGGAACAGTTTGGGTTGGAAGGGACCTTCAGAGATCACCTACTCCAGCCCCCTGCATACTTGATTAGGCAATTGCATAAACTTTATGCATCTGATAAGTTTATTGCATAAAATTTCTAGTGTACCTGATAAACTTATTGCAGAACTTGTCCAGATTTTTTGAGGAAATTGATTGTATTGAAATTTGGTGTGTTTTCACAGACTTCCTTGATTTAATCTGTTAAACAATTCCCGGTACATTATAAAACAGTTGTCATTAACATTTTTTTTAAATTGAGCATGATATCAGGAGTATTGCCTACATGGGACTTTTTCTCAACTTTATCTATAGGGAAAAAAATTACATTTTTTTCCACTAATATCCCAAGAAGTATGACAAGTAAAACAAAAAGAAGTTGAGGTGTGGATCCCATCTTCTTGGCCAAGGGCTTCTTGGGGCTGGAGCTCCGGGGGCAGAGTGGTTGTAAGTCCGCAGCACGCAGCCACTAGACAACCCTTGACTTGTCTGTAGGGTAACAGAGAGATTTAGCAACATGTTGAATGGTGTCTCCAGTGCCTTTGAGGGCATGAGCCACTGTGGGGACTTGCTGGTACCCACAGACTGGAAGGGTACAAGGTGGACTGAGCAGTTAAGCGGTAAAAAGTATTAGAGGTGAAAACAGTAAGAAGAGGTTTAAAGGAAGGAGCTGTTGGTCTGAAGTCTACCAGCAAAAGTCAGTTGACATTCAGGCAATTCGTAGAGAAAAAGTCCTGTGACAATTGAGCGTGGATCAGATTGCTGCTTCTCAATGGTGTTTGTTCATGAAGAGTCAAAGTACCAATAAATCTAAAATTTACCCTAAACTGTAGTCAGTAATTTTGTCCCCATCTGCTTGGTTAACTTGGAGAATCTTGGGCTATGAAAGTGGGTTTGTTGCTGTTTTTTATAAATATAATTCCCAGGAGCAACAATTTAGTTGAAGAGTTAGTTCCAGGGTTATTCTTAGTGTTGAGCTTCTCATGTGATGTATGTGAACCCAGTGTGTCCTGCTCTGACGTGAGCTGAGTGGCCACCGCAGGGACACGTTGCTCTAGGAGGCAAAACTGTTGTCCTAGTGAAATAAAAAAAAAAATCTGAAAAAGCTCTTCAGAGATCAAGGCTGAGAAGGAGAAATAGTAATTGTTAGGAAACTACTCAGCTGGAAAAATAGCCATGTTCATGGAGTCCATGGTATTTAGTGTCTGAATTAATTATGAATTTCTCTTCCAACTTTTACCTTGTATTCCTTGAGAATCAGAAGCTGAGACCCAGAAATGGAGTGCTATGAATGCATATTTCTTGTGGGTAACTGGATACTTCTGGGTCTTTATCAGCTTTCCCAGTTAGTCAGTTTTGGTGTCTAATGGTCATTTAGTTTTCACCCAAATAATTTCCACAAAAGCATTTTGGTTGAGCATGACTATCACCCGTGGCTTTTGGTGCTTCTATCACAAGGACACGTTGTAGAGCTGTATCAGCCCGTTTTGTATGTTCTTTGGCAAGGTCTGTCTCCATTTGGTGTTGGTTGGAGAAGAGGTATCTTGCTTCTGGTGATGAGATTGGAATGGGTGGGAGGTGCCTAGAGGGCCAGAGAGGTTGTGGTAAAAAAAGATAGTTCTAAGTTATTTCAAAGCTATATCTTTTGGCTAGGTTGTAATTATCCAACATTTTTCAAGATATACCAAGAAGGAGGAGAAAACTCATGATCTTGGGTGGGAAGATGGATCTTTCTGTTTTCCTGTCAGTCTGCATGAATTATGTAAATACTGAGATGCTATCATTTGTTTTGGGAGATTAAGGAAATTAGAGTGGGAGGATTAGAGACATTTTTAATCACCCCTGGCTCTGCATCCAAGGATTTTTTCCATGATTCATCTTCATCACGGGCAAGGAATTTCTCTGCTGGGCCTCAGAGGGTACAAACCCCACGGCTGTGGCTGCATCACTGCAGTTAGGTCCATTTGCCACCGCTGAAGGGTTGACTCTTAATCTCTCCATTTGCAGATCATGGGCTGTTTCGGTTGTCTACATGTAGAGAGTTTGATATGGCGCACCTCGGCCCCAGGGCTGTGTAACCCCTCCCTGCCTGCACTGCCCTGCCTTGTCCTGCCCGTCGTGGGAGCCTGCAGCTCAGGGACGGTGCGGGGGCACGCTGCCAGCCTTGTGACCACTGAGGCACCTACGTACATATGTCCCTTCAACACCTTCTGTCTGGTAAAGTCCATAATGGCGATGCAGGATGAGGGGTGATCTGAGGACCCTCTACGGTTCATTTCTTTCCCTGTAATCTCTGGTAGCAGACTTTTTTTTTTTTTTTTGAGGGATGCATTAATGAAGGGTGATAGCTTAGGTCCAGCCCAATACTTCATGACAGATCTTTCTGCTCCCTGACGGTTTGCTGTGCCTGGATGTGGTTTAGGGTGGTTTTGCATCTTACATTTGATGGATCTCTATGCTCAAAATATTTACTAATCCCAGCTTTATCGGGGACTATGCAATTAGGTGCCTTAATACATCCTTTCTACTTAATCTTTGTTGTTCAAATGGAATTTGAAGCTCCACCCAAACTGACACATAATCTCTTGTACAGCATGCATTTTCAATTGATTGGTGAGGTGAGTGTGTGCTGCTTTCTTGTTTTCCAGGTTAGGACAGTCCTCTTCACAACAGAGACTCTTTCTATCCTGGGAAATGATCTTTGGAAGACATCCTGAGAGCATATAAATATGCTAGGTTTGGAAATAGAAATGTGGCATTTATTTATTGGGCCAAATATCAAGCAGCAAGCAGGGAGTAAAAAGGATAACACAGTAATTGTGTTATTTAAATGTATTTAGTGGGTAATGCTGATGAGGGGTGAGGACATTATTGGAAAGCTTTTGTTACAGGGAAGGATAAAAATAGAATTAATATCTACTGCAGGCAATTACTCTTAAAAATCACTGCTTGTTCCCTGTCTCAGAAGCACAGTGGGATGATGGGGCTCTTGTATGGGGCCAGAAAGGACGAACAGGAGAAAACCTGACCCTTGCTCCATGCGAGGTTTCTCCCTGTGAAATTCCCCCCACCCACCCACACCTTGCTCTTACTTCTACAAGACTGAGAGAAGGTCACCCCTAGGCAGCTTGAGGGGTTCAAAGGGCACCTGTGCACACAGTGGCCACCTCGGTATTTCAAAGCAGGGTTTACGCGGTAGGCGATGGCTGCCACTGCCAATGGGTGGGCTGCAGTGCTTCTGGCTTTAGGCAACCTCTGGGGTGTACAAGGCAAAAACCCGTCCTACTTCACCCCACCACATCTAAGTCATGTCCAGAGGGTTTGTGACTGCCCTTCAGTGTACTTCAGACAGTAAAACAGAGGTAATCATGGCTAGAACTGGTCCTTCTAAATCCCACCTAAAATAGGATTTAAACTGAATTCCATCTAAAGGTGCCTAAATTTCCCCTAAATCCTAGAGAACCACTGAGCTTCCTGTGTGGCACGACACCTACTTCAGGAGATGTCTTCTTGATTGAACTTCAGTTTCCTCGTGCCTGAAGTTGGGAGTGGGTGAATGCTGGGATGCCCTGCTCCGGGGGAAAGGGGTGGTCCTCTCACACTTAAGTTTAGTGCAGTCCAGAGGGTTGCCTGTAACTCTGAAAAAGCTGCTCACTTTTTCAACAGAAGTCAGCTATTTCCTTTAAGGGGTAGGAGGAGTGAATCCCAAGGAGGTCTTTTGCTATTCGTTTCCTGCGCAGTGAATGAGAAGGGTTAGCACCTAGCGTAGCTGGTCTAAATTGCTCTCTGAAGGCACCTGAGCTCAGTGTATGGTGAACAGAGAGCACCAGAAGCTAACTTCATGTGTCCTGGATTAGACTCTGGCAACTGAGTCCCCACCAAGTGTGTGGGAGCCTTGGTGTCATGATACACTTGGCTGTACTTGGAAGTACCTTCTGATGTACCTCCATCCACCTGGCAGGAAGGTGGTGGGACTAAATCAGTGGTCAAGACTCTTTTTTGGGGGGTTGGAGAAGGAGACATTCATTTCACCATGAAGAACAGCTCGGGGTGGGAGTAGGCACCTCTGAATTATACTTCAACTGTAGAGGAAACCCAACATCAAGGTCACGCTAATTCTTGGATGGCTGAAATCTCACCCGGGTTTTAGGAGAGTGGGTCATTTCCTTCTCCTTCAGTTAGTAGCTTGAAATTCAGGCACAAATAGACATAAAGTAGACACCCAATCTGTGTGTACATGACCTGGTTCATTAGTGAGAAGAAAGCAACAACTGCGTTTTTTCTCTGATGTAGGTACAGCTAAAGAAAATGCATTTTTTGCATGTTTACTCATTAAACATTAAGGCCATAACTATCTCTTCATTGGGACTGCCTGTGTGATTGTCCCAAACAAAACGAGTAATCATTATGGAGTTGTGAGTAATCACTGAGGACTGGGAGTCTCCTGTATCATTAAGGCCTGTTCCTCGGTAGTCATGAATGTCCTGTCTCTGCACCGTGGTCCCTGAGGCTGTCATGGATGGCAGGCCCCTGGTTTGCAGCACTTCCTTAGGCAGGATTCTCAGTAAAAAGAGTGCAGGACCGCTCGGAAGAAAATCTGAGGTGGCCATGACTGGATGGTCTGAAGAATGTGGAAATTACAGATGCACATGTTATCCCACAGTCCTCCTTAGGTCTCCAACCCATGGCACCTCCAGCAGCTTTGTCTTGTTTGTGTTGCAGTTTGTATCCTCTCAATTACTGCACATATCTTGTACTGAGCCCCAGATTCTCCTACCATTACTCACTGGTCTATTCTCTTGTCCTACATGCAAGGATCATCAGTAAAGTCTTTTCCCTTTCGTAAATGTCTAGTCCCCACAGATAATGAGTCGTATTAGGAAGGACCTCTCTGCTAGATGGATGAACATCACCTCTGTCCTACACATGTTGGCTTACTTGTGTCAGCCCAAGTTTAAATTTAAAGGGGTTAAGAAAGTCTGGCACCCATAAAATCAGTGGAGCTGGGACAGGGGCACCCACCCTCTTTGCTCGCTGCCCCTGGACCCCTGAGTTTCTTCCCTGGGTGTTAATGAGCACAGAAACCATTTGGGCTACAGAAAGTCCTGCAGCCACCCTGAGAAGGTGAAACGTGCTCTTGTAAGCTCTAATGAGGGGATGGGCCAAAAGAATGGCAGCACAATTTTTCTTTAGCCTACAGCAGAGAGAGAGAAAGCCAGAGATTCGCTTGGGTAACTCTCCAGCCAGAAACCAGCGTGATTCTTCTGGAGGGAAGGATCTGAGAAATGTAAATAAATTGGATTGATGCGGTTGGTTAAGGGCATGTTATAGGAGCATTTGACACTTTCCCCCGAATGATCTTCCTTTAGAAAACAAGACTTTTGGCAGCTACGAAGACTGGCAGGCAAAGGAGTAAGCGGCTGTACCTCCATGGCTGGCTGTTGCCTCTGGCACAGCCGTACCACATGAACTATGGTGCCAGCTCTTCCTCCTTTCCCCTTCCCTTTCCCCTTCCCCTTCCCCTTCCTCAAACAGCACATACTCCTGGGTGGGGAGCTGTTGAGTACAGCTTGCAATGGAAATGTCCTTCCTGACACCCTTCAACGACATCTAAGCAAAGGAGCTCTGAAATAGAAAAGAAGAATAGTGCATCATCTCAAGGAGTATTAAGAGGCAATGTCCCTATTTCTGCCGCATGTTAGCATCAGTTCCCCCTCACCGATGTCTGAGCACAGCCTCACAGCATGGTGAAGTGTTCGTTTTTGTCACGCCATGCTGGAGTCCAAAGCTGTGTAATGAACTGCTTCAAGCTAAATACAGCTTTAGAGAAAAACATGGGCTGGATCCAGTCGTGCAGCTACTTCAGCTGTGAGGCAGCTTTTTCTTGAGCCAGCTTATGAACCGGGACCACGGACATAATTCCTGAGAGGCCCTACAGCTCTGTGGGGTGTGTGGGGTGGTGGGACGGGTGCCCTGTGTCCCCAGGCCAGCATGCTGGGTCGAGGTGGGGGCTGGCACTTGTCACACTGCTTGCTCTGGAACAGGAACCTGGTGGGAGCCTGTGGGGTGGCAGGAACAATGGAGGGGCTTGAAGACCCCCCCAGGAGAAGACGACAAGTCCAGCATACTGGTGTGCTCAGTGTGAGATGAGCTATCCCCCATCCCAAGCTGGGCTGTGGTTATCTGTCCCTGACGGTTAATGAGAACAACTCCTCCAATAATTATTCCTAAAGCAAGCTGCTGAATGGAGAGCTCTGACCTTCGTGTTTTAGAGCATTGTGAGATCAGCTTGCTTCGCTCTCCTTGTCTGAGCTAATTTGTCTGATGCAGAGAGAGGCTTGCTCTTCTTGCCCTGTTAGATGCTGTTCAGTGCGTCACTGGCTGCTGAGGGCGCAGACTGATGGTCATTGTTGAAGCACTTCCTCAATGGCCTAATTAAGGAGGAAGAGTTCATTTGACTAGACAGAACTCATTAATAAAGCCCGAGCCACTGTTCTGGTGAAAAGTTCTCCATAATGTCCTTGAGAAGGAGAGTAATGATGGTTTTGCGAGCAGAGCAGGTCTCCCCAGGTGAACCCAGCTGAGCTCTCCTGCCCTGCATGCACACACGTGCTGGCCAGGAACCTTTCTCTCTCCTGCTCAAACTTTGCCTAATTCAAACATAGAAATTCGAAAAAAATTATGATTTGATTCAGAAAAATCTATTGTAAAAAATGCTTCTTGCCTGTGTCTTCTGCCCTCTCATTAATTTCTTACTCTGAGAGTCACCTAGGTAAAAAAAGGTGGAGGAGGCAGTAGATACTCTATATCTTGAGTTCTGATGCCAAGCAGCATGGCATGCTTACAGGGAACAGGGGAAATATGGCATGGACAAACAGCTGCATTTGGAGAGCAGTCACCAGCAGATGAGGGGCCCTGTGGCTGTCTGCACTGGAAGGGGCTCCAGGCAGTCTGTCCTTCCCAGCTTGCCCCTGTACCTTAAGACCATTTGGAGATTGGTGCTGAGAAGATGCTTTTGCAGGCAATGCTAAGGTAAAAGGGATCACAGGCTGGGATTCAGGCTGGATGCGGGCTCTTTGGGTGCCCACCAAGGTTTAGGGGTGTATACACAGGTGTGCACATGTGAGCTAAGTCCTGAGCTCCCACAGTGGCTGCTGCGGATCCGGTCAAGATGGTTAGCAGAGTCCAGAGCGCAACTCCATTCCCCTAAAGCAAGCACCAGAAAAGGATCTGGCTGCCAAAGTGTAGGTGTCTAGTGCCACATTGGAGACTGCAGACCCTGCTTGGTCTCCAGATGCTGTCCCAGGGGCTCAGGGACGCTGCACACCCTGTGTGGTATCTGCTGGCCCTGTGCAGGTGCATCCACTGTCCTAGCACATTTCAAGTAACTGATGTTTGCACAACGTATCTCACCTGGCAACCCCCTCTCCAGGCCATTAGCTGTTGACCAAGGTGCTGCCTATGCTCTACTGACCGCAGTGGGAGCTGGGATGCCTCGCGCATGTGTAGACACCTGAAATTAGGAGTCTCAATCTTGAAGTGAATCCCAACAGGAAAACATAAATGCAGAAAGACCTGATGACACTGGAGTAATAACAAGCTATCAGGAAGATGATGTTCAGCCACGAGGGGCTGTAGGACATCCAGGATGGAATAGCTGTCTAGATCACAGTGCGGGAGGACTATCTGACCGTCTTGGACTCAGGGCAGACAGCCAGGCCTTTTTCTATAGCTATACCTTAGATATTTTCTCAATTAAAAAAGGCACTTCACATCCCCCTGTCCTGCCCTCTGTCAGGGTGTGTCTCCAGATTCAGGCCGGGCTGGCTGGTGTAGCACTGTGTGATCGCTGATGGCTCTGTTCCCTGCTCAGCCACCCCATGTCCTCCTCCCAGCAGATCGCTCAGGCTGCAAAGCCTTGAAAGATTTTCAACCAACAGAGAAGTTGAAGGAAATCTCATGGAATCAAATGGAACATTTAATTCAGCCTGAGATACTGAATTTATGGCTTTTTTTCTTGACTTTTAGAAAAGTATGTCATACATTGAAGCAAGATCTGATATAGAATTTCATTTTGCTTTTTTCATCTAAAATGTCAGAAGAAAATGTGGACTTCCATGGACAGCGGGAATGGGGCTTCAGCACTTTTTAAACAGAAACAATTACGCAAAATTTATGTGTATTCATGAAATGTTTCAATAGAACTTAAACCTTTGTCTTCCAACAGAAAAATATTTTGGCCAAAAATCTCCACCCAGCCTTTTTTGTGATCTACAATACCACCTGCAAAGAGCACAATGGAACCACTGAAAACAAGCTCCGTAACCACCTGACACAAGCCTTGTATTTCCCTTTTTGCTTGCAAAGAGCTGCTCTCTAGTCATTACTGCAGCAGTAATAATAATTGCCAATATTGCCAAGAATTTGCATTTCTGGTTATCCTAAAGCTTGGTATTTCAAATGAGAGGCTTCAGAGAACTAATTAGCAGACAGGCTCATTAAACGCTAAAAAATACTCTCACTAGGTAGATGGAGCATCCAGGCTGTTAACCCATTTCCCAAAGGCAAACGCGTCTCTGCCTCCTTAGGCTTTATTCAGAGCAATCGGAAACCTTTAAGCTGCGCATGCTCAGGGAATGCCAGTTTATACCACCTACCAGCTTTTTGCATCAGTCTTGGGAGGCCTGGGCACTGCCCCATGACCATCACTGTCCGAGCCCGGCACAGCCCGGTCATGAGGGGCGAGGGGGTGGTGGGTTCAGTGGTGCCTCCCTCCCTGCTGGAACGAGCGACCTGCCTGCGCTCCAGCACAGGCAGTGTTGCCAAAAATGCCGTAGTGAGGCAAGCTCAGCCTGCAGCCAGTGTGTGTCAGCGGAGAGAGAGAAAACTGAAGGGAAATTATAGTAGCTCTGTGCTCACATCCCCCTCTTACTCCTTAGAACCTAAAGAAATGGCTGTGGCTTTGTGTGGAAGTTAATTAATGATAGTAAATAATATTCCTTTGTGCTAAGAGTGAATAGTGCCCTTTATTTGGGGATCTCGGTGTGCTTAATGCTCTGTATTTAATTCAGCTTCACAGCAAAAGCTAGATGAATTATTCATTGCAAATAAATTATCTGCTGTTTGTGAGCCCAGCCTGCTTTCTTTGATGCCCTTTTCCATAGCCAGCAGTGTCTCTACAATGATTTGGGCAACCGACCCACAGCGCACAGCTCATTGTGCTGTTTGCTAATTGTGAGAGTGTGCGTGCATGTGTCGGGGGTGGTGGGAGGAGGGCAACAGCCTCCAGGTCTTGCTGATGGTCTGAGCGAACCTTTGAATGGGAGAGAAAGTAATAAGCAATGCTGAGCATGTTCCTCCTCTGTGTGCATAGATGAATACACACATATGCATAAGTATATGGAGCTTTTCATACACACGTGCTCGTGTTCATGGAGTGCCCAGACTCCAGTAAGACCAATTGCATATGGTAAGTCTACAAATAAAGGACTCGGATAACATCATTCTGGACTGATTTTGGTATAAGGCTCAATGTTACCTACAAAACACATCCACTGCCTGATATTCAGGCAAACAAAAACCTCTCCCCCACACCCTCAACCAGTAAAAAGCTCTGTACTGAAAAGCAGAGATTTAATTACTCAAAGCGAGCATGAACTCCATTGCTTCAGGAAAAGCAGCAGGCTGTATGCAACCCGGCGTCCTGAGGAGGACAAGGTCCTGCAGTACATAGGCTCAGACCTATCCACATCTGGATCCCAGGGCTTTTTGGATGCCCTGGGCCTGGGGACACTTTGATTGCAATTTTAGCCAGCTCTTCATCAGCACTTTGCTGCAGGTGGCGGATTTGAAAAAAAGCCCAGGATGCCTTTTTCATGTGGGCAGAGCTCAGTGGTGAACTCGCTGCTACCAGCAGGTTCGGGATGCCAAAAGCTGACGTGGACCCAAAAAACTTTTTGCCTAATTCACCTACATGGAAATGCAGAGGTGTCACTTGTGCAAGGAGGCAAAGGCCACTGCAGCTGGTGCCCCTCTCCCACGTCCCCGCTGGCAGCCCCAATGCTGCAGGGAGGCTCTTCCCACATGGATGGTCCCATCCCCAAGTGGGTGCATGGGACAGCCCTGTCCTCACCTTCCCACCTCTGGAAAGAGTTGCTGCTGTGGACAATTTTGTTAAAAGCATCGGTTTCATCAGTATTTGATGTATTTCTGTGTGTTCATGAGCAATGAACCGCCCAGATCTGGTGGCCACTGGGGAGGCTCTCAAGGACGGCTCCCTCTGGGGGATGTTAGAGCTGGATGTGGATATTCCTCAGCCAACAGTCAAAATGCTGGGGACATGGCAATGTGTCACTAAATCTCTAGTTTAAGTCTCATGGTATGTGAAAGCATGATTGAAAATCATGAATTTCCAAGATTTTCACACAAAACTTTTGCTTGCTGGTTTTTGTCTGTTTATTTCTTTTAAAAATTAGGTCACCTTTGTAAGAAGGGCTTGTTTTTCTGTTTAGAAAGATCATTCTATCAATTTTTTTTCCTTTGGAAATAGCTAAGCTGACAGAAAAAGAAATCTTAGGTGCGTGCTTTTGTTAGTTCCTTGTAATCAGTTAACACCCACGTAAAAAAAGCTGAAATGAAGCATCAGCAAGGGAACAGGCTGAATCCATAACAGTTGGGCTGACCTATTTTGTAATCACATTTGCTGAGAGGAAAATAAATCAAAGTAATCCAGCCTCCTGCCTCAAACCTGATGTGTTATCTTGGGTTTGTTGGGTGTTCGCCCAAATGCCCTCCAAGCACTGAGTGAGGAAACACTCAGACAGCTTGGCTGAGGTCCAGTGGGGATGTGATGCTCAGGAGATAGCAAGAGCTGGGTTTCTCCATCCCAGGAATGAGCCTTCTAAATGTGGTCCAGTCCTGAAGTCCCTTTTCAGTACACCAGTACACTGCTGTAGGATGTGAGACATTTTCATTTTCGTTTTGACTTGCAGATGTATAGAAATTCATGGTAAAATGTCTGTGCTTCTCTGCACCATCTCGCCTGCTGGAACCAAACCCAGACCTGCTGGGTCTGGCACACACAGCCACCTTGCAGAGTTGAGTTATTCCAGTGTCACCTGGGTAGGAGATCAAAGCACAAGAGACTGGCAGAAACAAAAACAGCAGGGTGCTTGCAACAACAAAAGGATGACGAGTTCTTCCAATGAAGGTGACAAGTGTGATATCGGAGCCCCTTTGTCACTGGAAATACAAGAAGCATCAGGGACTGGTGGTTTACACCGCTATTAACTGATGACTCCAGGTGTGATGGACACTCTCCTATGAGAGTGTAGATGAGAGTGTAGAAGATCCACATGTCAAGAGACAGGTTCTCCCTCCAAGGGTGGGATCTAGTCCCTTCCATGGATTAGGCATATTCTTTATTTGTGACTTTGGGAGACTAATGAATCATTCCTCCTATAGGTAGTGCCCATGTTCCCTCTACAGCCATGGATAGAAGAAAGTGGCCTTAAAGCTCCTTGGAAAGAGTCCGTGTCTGCTGAATTTAGGTGTCTAAATATAATTTAGGTGTCTAAATATAGGTGGAGAGAATAGACCAGGGTAGAATCACAGAATCATAGAATAGTTTGGGCTGGAAGGGACCATTAAAGGTCATCTAGTCCAACCCCCTTGCAATGAGCAGGGACATCTTCAACTAGATCAGGTTGCTCAAAGCCCCATCCAACCTGGCCTTGAACATTTCCAGGGATGAGGTATCAACCACCTCTCTGGGCAACCTGTTCCAGCATTTCAACACACTTATTTTAAAAAATGTCTTCCTTGTATCTAGTCTAAATCTACCCTCTTTTTGTTCAAAACCATTACCCCTTGTCCTATCGCAACAGGGCCTGCTAAAAAGTTTGTTCCCATCTTTCTTATAAGCCCCCTTTAAGTACTGAAAGGCTGCAATAAGGTCTCCCTGGAGCCTTCTCTTCTCCAGGCTGAACAACCCCAACTCTCTCAGCCTTTCCTCACAGGAGAGGTGTTCCATCCCTCTGATCATTTTCAGGGCTCTCCTCTGGACCTGCTCCAACAGGTCCATGTCTTTCCTGTGCTGAGGACCCCAGAGCTGCATGCAGTACTGCAGGTGGGGTCTCATGAGAGCAGAATAAAGGGGGACACTCACCTCCCTCGACCTGCTGGCCGCTCTGCTTTTGATACAGCCCAGGACACAGTTGGCTTTCTGGGCTGCAAGTGCACATTGCTGGCTCATGTGCAGCTTTTCATCCACCGGTACCCCAAGTCCTTCTTGGCGGGGCCGCTCTCAATCCCTTCATCCCCCAGCCAGTATTGATACCAGGGCTTGCCCTGACCCAGGTGCAGAACCTTGCATTTGGCCTTGTTGAACCTCATGGGCCTACTTCTCAAGCTTGTCCAGGTCCCTCTGGATGGCATCCTGTCCCTCAGATATGTCAACTGCACCATTCAGCTTGGTGTCACTTGCAAGCTTGCTGAGGGTGCACTCAATCCCACTTTGTCATTGAGGAAGATACTAAACAGCATTGGTCCCCGTATGGACCCCTGAGGGACGCCACTTGTCACCTATCTCCATCTGGACATTGAGCCATTGACCACCACCTTCTGGATGCAGCCATCCAACCAATGCCTCATCCATCGAACAGTCCACCCATCAAATCCATATCTCTCCAATTTAGAGAGAAGGATGTTGTGGGGGACCGTGTCAAAGGCCTTAGAGAAATCCAAATGGATGACATCCGTAGCTCTTCCCTTGTCCACTGATATAGCCACTCCATCATAGAAGGCCACTAGGTTAGTCAGACAGAACTTGCCCTTGGTGAAGCCATGCTGGCTGTCTCGAATCACCTCCCTGTCCCCCATGTGCCTTAGCATAGCTTCTAGAAGGATCTGTTCCATGATCTTCCCAGGCACAGAGGTGAGGCTGACAGGTTGGTAGTTCCTAGGGTCCTCCTTTCTGCCCTTTTTAAAAATGGGTGCAATGTTTCCCTTTTTCCAGTCACCGGGGACTTCACCTGACTGCCATGACTTTTCAAATATCATGGAGAGTGGCTTGGCAAGTCCATCAGCCAATTCCCTCAGGACCCTGGGATGCATCTCATCAGGTCCCATAGACTTACGTATGTTCAAGTTCCTCAGGTGGTCACGAACCTGATCGTCTCTTGCAGTGAGAGGGACTTTGCTCCCCCAGTCCCTGTCTTGCAGTCCATCCACTCAAGAAGTGTGGGAAGAAAGGTTGCCAGTGAAGTCTGAGGCAAAAATGTTCTTGAGTACCTCAGCCTTCTCCTCAGCCGCTATTACCAGTTTGCCAGTCTGGGATAGAGTAGATCAGTTACCCCTTATGTCCTGCATGGACCATACATCTGAAGTATAGCCAGGAAACAGCCCCACGGAAGGGGATCGAGCACCCAAGGTCTTGCAGGAGGGTCAGAGAGAGGTATGGATGCAGCCCACCCATGTGCCAGCTCCTGGTCTGATGCTCTGACCCAGAGGAACTGCTGCCTGTGGTGAGATTATTTCCTTTTTTTCAGAAAACAATTCAGAAGAAAATGCTTTTGAACTGTTTTTCTTGCAAAGAAGCAGCAATATGTCTCCTGGGATACTTCAAGGACAGGGAAGCAGATCAATGTTTGTTCTGAACCTGGATCCAGGCTGCAAGTGTCCCTGGCCACCTCTGTCCCTGCCCTGCTGTAGAGGGCTGTCCTTCTCCTGTCCCTCCTCTGGAGGTATTTCACAGCCCAGCTGGGGACACAGACCTGAAGACTAGAGACGTGTTGTCCCCTGCATTTGGGAGTTCGGCAGCCGATCCCACCTTCTCCCCTTCATTGCAATAAACCCCAATAAAACAAGTTTATTTCAAAATAAATAGATTTCAGGGCCTGATTCTGCACCAGCTGCAGAAGAAAATCAGATTTGAGCACATCCATCCCTTTATGAGATGAGACCCTATGCATTCCTAACAGAAAGCTAAGTATGGGGACTATATTAAGGCTATAAATACCTTGGAGTGATGGGCCTGGACTAACGACCCGTTTTACAATGGGACCTGCTCTGCACCCGCACCGTGTGGGTCTCCTGACTGCAAGGCAGGGCTGGGCTTTTGTTCACAGAGACCCATTTGCAGAGCTGTGGGTTTATGGCCTTTTCGAAGGTGAGAAAAGTGAAGAATTTACATAGTAAAAATTCTTGGCAAAGTTGGAGCCTCCAGTTTCTGTGTAATAAACCAATTACTATGCTGTTGAATTTACACACCTCAGACGAGTGTACTGTAAACTCTTATCCCAAGGTAAAAAAATGTAAAATATTCAGACTTTGGCTTTGCCAAACATTTTATTGGACAAATTCTTTTTCTTTTTTTTTAAATCTAGACAGGGTGCATAAGTACTGGATACTTTTTCTTAGTTCTTACACAATGGAAGAATATTTTCAAAGTCTCTACTTTATAAAACAATAGATAGGTGCCTGTAACAGAAATTAAAATTGTAAATGGAAACTTGATAGGGATCGATTTTTTCCAGCAATGCGGGAACATCTGCTATGGTTTCGAATTTGTTTAGAAAATAGGCACATGGGCTCCAGCCCAGTAAGGAATTTAAGCACATAAACAATCTTATGGGACTTCTCTGGGACTACTTAAACATTTAAACTAAACCCAAGCCCAGGGACTTTGCTGAAGTTGACTTTCCAGACTCCTCATGTTATCTCTGCAGGAAAAGTATGATGTCATTTAGAAGCTGCATATTTCTGCAAGTATTTGGATATTTAGTAGAGGGATAGCAGTGCCTTGGAAATATTCAGATAAGCCTGAGCAATGAAGAGCATCCTTCCATGCCAATCATCCGTGGAGACCAAGTCCTGCTTGAAAAGGTGATTTTGCGGCATGAACTTCCTTGGCTGCCTGGTCACCTCAGGTTCCTCAAGTCAAAGGCACTGGTGGACATGGTGTCAGACGTCCCTCTCCCAAGCAGAGGTGCCAATAAAGCACCTGAGCGCAGCCCTGCCTCCTTCCTACCACCCCCACCAAGTCAGCCCCCCAGCTCTGCTAGGGGAACATTCAATGGTGCTTTCAATGGTGTTTCAGATAAATCCAGTTTGTTCAGGTAAAACATTTTAAGTAGGCTGCTTGCGTTAACGAAGCTGTTATTGCCTGCTGTGAGGTCAGATGTCCACATGAGCTGCTTCCCATAGCAAATGGCGACTGACCCCTTGGTGGTTCCAGCTGGATCTGGGAGGATCATCTCTCTCCCACTTTAAGTTCTTTCAGAACATTTTACACTACATCTTTTGTGCAAGCTGTCCAGGGGGCACTTGACATTTTAAAAAAACCCTTGTTCAAAACTGTTTGCTGACTATGTTGTAAGGTAGCCACTCACACACAGTGCCTGCACACACGTGAACAGCGCGGGCAGCAGGTACCGTTCCTCTCTGGCTGATCAAGATTGATGTTACTAGTGAAATACGTACTCACACATGGAAAAGGGGTCTCTCCGGTGGCTGGCATTAGCTACTCAGTCTGTGCCAGAGCTGGCCTCAGGCCTGGTTTCCCCAGGTGCCGGTACCAGCACCCTCCAGTCCCTGAGGTTCGTGGTCCAGCTCCAGTTGCCAGCACTTGGCTCTCATGCTGCTGCCCACTAGCCTGGCTTGAAGGTTGCTGGTGGTCTCTCACGCAGGCTCAGAACAGAGGGTGTGCCCACACAGAATGTGGGTGGGAAGAATGTAAGAGTAATTAGTATTATTAGTAGTAATAAATAATTATTCTTCTTATCATGTAAGAATATTTAGTAAGACTCTAGGGCTGGCTGTGGTGATCAGGTGCCAGCTGCAGGGCTTGGTCAGACGAGCGTACTGACCAGCCAGCGGTTACCCTGACCAGCCCCTTTTATCCCCTTTTCCCTCTATTTTCTCACACTGGTTCCTAACCCCAGTCCACTTTGATCCCTCCCTTTCCCTGCCTTTGATCCTTCCCCTAAACATCCCATAACAAGTCTTGCACATTCCCACAACCTCCTTAAAACACCGTATAAGAAGTTGTACAACATCCCCAAATGCTCTTCCCCTGCAGCCCCCCGTGAGTCTCACGCCCCCGCAGGCGCTCACCTCTGCCAGCCTGGGGAGGGGGTGGCCCCACCGGCTCCTCGGTGGGGTTCACCCCAGAGCCACGAGCTGACCACTCTCCTCCGATGACCCAAGGGAGCAGGTTGGGGCTCCCCTGGTGCAGGTGGGGTGACTGGGATCCAGCACCTGGCATTGCCCTCTGATCCCTGGGGGTCCTCTTGAGTCCAGGCTGTAACTACCAGCCTGTGCCCTCCACAGGTAGCTCTTGCTTCACCAGACCCTACCGTGGGGGCTCATTGTCCAAACCCTCTGCTGGGATGGTGTAGCCTCAGCTGTGCACATCAGCAGCCTGGTCCTGTCCCTTCCCTCCCCAGCCAGCACACTGCCTGCCACCCCCTGCCCATTGAAGCCCCCGGGGCAGCAGCAAACCCTACAGAAGCTCTCCATACTGAGGAGGAGGAGGAGGTGGAGGAGGAGGACAGCCCTGCCTTCAATGGTCACATCAGAATTACAGCTGCATCTGAGAGCAGATTTGTAGCAGGTTGACAGAAATAGTTTGTGACAAGAGAATCAAGTGCAGAGAAATAATTTCTGTATTGAAAACACCTCTCCCATGTAGGGTCACAGAATAGCTAAATTCTGAAATATTTAACTGAATACAACTGGCAGCAGCTACCGGAGTACTTGTCCTCAAGCAACTGCTGACATTTGCAGTGAAACCACTACGAAACCCAGACAAAACAAGGCCTAGAGCAAACCAAGTATCAAGGAGAAATCATTAGGGAGTGCATTGTACGTATTTATAAAACACAAGTGATGCCCACAACCTTTAGGCCCTGTGTGGCAACCATGTCCTAACAGAAATATTCAACACCTTTAACTAAAGAGTCTTCCCCTTTGGACACTAGCAGGTCAATCAGTTTAGCTTGACTGTGGCCTCAATACAGAGATGTTGGTAACTATTCTTGAAGAGTAAGTGAAATCATGCAAGCACTTCTGTGAATGAGAGAGCTGGCTCGCTTCCCTTCGTGTTTTAGCCGGCAGACATCATGCTCCACCGCCTCTTATGCTTGGCAGGAGAGAAGGACTCTTCCAGAGGGAAGTGGCCTTGCACAAATGCCAAAGACAAGGCTCCACATGGCCACTCGCTCGGCCTCTTCCTGCATCAGCCCTTGGTGAGGGAAAAGCCCCCAGTGTGGCTGGTGCCTTGGGTCCTCTTCTAGATGATTCCTCAAAACACTGCGAGTGCATGAGGTTGTCCAGTGGTGTCAACAAGGCTATCTCCTTATGTGTATTGAGATATTTTGCACCCAGGATACGGGGAGATGTTAAATACTGAGGGAAAACATCTATCATAGTCTCTGCTCCTAATATAAAAGGTTATTGGGATAACCTGAAGATTGGGTTAAGACTACAGCTTTTGCTGGTTTCTCAGATATTTTCTGGGTTCTTTAAAAAAATCATCATCATCATCTGTTCCAAAAGATTTTATTTAGCTGTCTGAGTCAGCTACCTTTTGCTAAATTTCCCCAGCTGTGATGAACAGCAGTGAATTGCTGGGTTATTGCAATCCCCCCCCTCCCAGACATGAGCTACATGGATGTGCAAGCCCACGTCAGGAGGTTGCACCAGAAACTTCCTGAGGCTGCTTCCAGCCTGAATTATCCCATGCCCCTGTGTTTTTATGGATGAAAATGAGAGGAGGCTGATAGGTCCAACTCACTGAGGTTGTCTTGGATGTGCTGTAGATGCCCAGGTCAGCCTGCAAGGCATGTGAAGCAAGTCTGTTTGCGTGGGTCATGGCAGCCTCACTGTGTGCACACATGTGTGAGTGCACGTGTGTGTGTGGTCCCCAAAAGCACTGGCCACCTCCCAATCTCCCATGTCTGGTTATGCATGGGTGAAAAGTTATGTTTGGGATGGGAGGAAGTACCCTCAAGCAGGACCTTCTGCTCCCTCCTTGCTCCAGGCACCGCCATGGGACAGGGATGTGGATGTCATAGAAAGTTAAGTAACAGCTCTGCGCTACCAAGCAACTTGGCTAGCAAGTTCCCCATCTAACACAGAGGTCACCACGGTCATAGTAATAAACTCAGGGCTGTCAGTGGGTTTCACCCTTTTGCAGCAGCACCGTTGTCCAGGTCCCCCACATGCAGCACCCCACCCTGTGCTGGGTGATGTGCAAACACCAGCAACCCGCCAGCCTGTCCCAGCAAACTAGGATATTTAGAGAAAAGGCCAGTGGTGTGAAACAGGGAGTAGAGGAGGCAAATAAGTTTGCTAAATGTCATACAGCAGATCAGGATCAGAGCTGGAAATGAGATGTTGACCACCAGGTCCTGGAGCCACATATGTCTCCAGAACAAGAAAGGAGCTGGACCAGCAGGTATTAACAGAAATCTGGTGATCTGGAGGCATGGATAGAAGGACACCTTCAGTTTAAAGGCCATGCTTCAGCCCCAGGATCTATAATCTATTTTGCTTGAACTCTACAAACTCGTTTAAGCAGAGAATAGATGGGACATGTCTTCCCACTTCCTCAACTAGGCCGTGTTGGAGAGAGAAAGCTTGCAGGGATGAAGCAATAGCATTTATGAGACTGATGGAGAAAAATGGCAAACCCTACCAAAAAAACCCCAAAACAAACCTAAAACCAAACGATGAAATTTCAGGCACATAAGCCCTTTACCAGGGCTAAAAAAAGGGCAAAAACTTTCAATGCAGGTTGAGAACAAATTGCTCTAAATTTACATTATATTAATCTCTGAAATTATCTGAAAGGAATATTGGTTAGTACTTGTGAAACAGAGGCAGGATGCTTATTAACGATGAGATCATGAACCCCTGTCGGACAGAAAGTCCAAGTGAGAGAGGTAATTTGTCGGCTGGCTTCATTTTGTGCACTTGACAGCAGTGAACGAGGAGTCATTGCCACTGTTTCTTCCCTAAATCAGTTATCTTTTTATTCTATTATTTTTCTGTGAGGTTTTGCCACTCCAGGAAAGAAGAAAACATTTTGGAAACATCTCACCTACCATTTGTCACTAAAACTTGGGCACCTCCTCCGAAGCAGCCACCCCAGACAAGGAGGTAGGCAGCTGGGGAAGACATGGTGTCCCACAGTGACCAGGACCTTGCCAGGGACCCCAGCTTTGGGGACAACCAGCTGGGGCCAGGGCAGAAGAGGGGGCTCAGCCTTTGGGGCCACCCTTACCCCAACACCTTCTCACAGGCCATCAGCAGAACCATAAAAAGTTACAAAACTTTCCTTTTAATATTCCCTGGACCCGAGATTCTGTCCCAGCCCACCAAGATGCCCAGGGGAAGAGAGCAGCAGGGATCCCCGTGCATTAAAATTTGGCTTCCCAACAACAACATACCTAAAGCTGCTGCTTACTGCAGTCTTCAGAGTCGCACCTGACACTCTGAAAAGTTTCCATATAATCCATTTTGGATCTTAACAGCATTTAATTCCTTCAGTGAGGACTTGCAGACAGTGATCTTCTCCATTAGCGCTCTTTTTTGTGATTGTCACAGAACATGCCTCGTGCAGCAGCGGGGTGTATGTCTTGTAAGACAGAAGTGCATTTTAAATTGCACTTGGTCTACATCCAGCTTGTTCACCATATGTTTAAAGCTGAAAGAACTCTAGCATTAGCTAGAGCTCAAAAGCAGACACATAATTTGTTTCCCACTGAAGCACTCTTGGATATACTTTTACTTTAGACTACCAGAGATAAATGACTTGCTGGAAGATATTATTTGTAGGACAGAACATTTATATTGCAGAGACTAGAGATTTTTCTAAAGCTTTATTATTGTTGCAATGAATCAGCATTTGCTACTTGATGTAATCTTGGCAGCACGGCAACATGCTTTTTACCGTTTCGAAAAGAAATGCAGAGTAGCTGTTTTATTTCAAAAGAGCATCTTTTTTTTGTTGTTTTAAAGGAGATACATATGTAGGGCTATTAGATGACAGGTCTCAAAATACATACAAAGGATTATACCTTTGGAAGGTGACTATTACAGGTCAGATTCTGTGTATTATTACCATTTTTATTAAAATAGCTGAATATGAAAAAGATGAAAAAGAACAAATTGCAGCGAAGTCTTTGAGCCTGCACACTATTACACATGCTGGTATAGTTCTAAGCGCATGATGGTTTACTGCATTATGTGGGTCTCCACAAACGCAGCTCTGCTGACAGATACAACATTTGCAGGTTTAGAGCCCAAAATAATAACCCTCTGATTGTATATTTTCAAGAAGACTATTTCTAACTTTGTTAACAGACATTCCCCCCCCCGCTCCAAATCTGCTGGAGAGTATCCATTCTGTCTGATACAGAGCTAAAAACCTTTTAATCTGATAATACTTGGAAACAGCTTAGTGCACTAGACAGTGTTTACATTTTTCAGAAATGCGTAGTGACTTAGGAGCATAAGCACCTTTACAAGAGCATAGTTTAGCAGAATAGGATCTGATCATCCAGTACTGGCCAGTATTAACTGCAGTGGGGGAGTGCCTTTGAAAATGGAAAGCTAATGAATGAATCAACACAATTTCAGAAGCACTGTATGCATGTGCACACACCCAGATGGGTTTAGTTTAGCCCTTCCGTTCCTTCTTGCTTGCTCTATAACCTTGTTAATATTAAAGAACAGATCTTGCTCTTATCCAGTGTCTTGCCCCCCTCCTTTCCTTGATCCCAGTCCTAATATCTATCACCCCAAAAGATCTCTCTGCACCTGCATATTTTTAACTGCATTCCATTAGCTGAAAATACCCTCATCTATTTAGATGAAGAGCAAAAGGGTAGGAATTCTTGTTTGAATATTACTAAAATTTACAAAAGTCAACAGGATGGTGACATACAGTATGAATGATGCCACCCAAAGCAGAGGAAAAATGCTGCAGTCCTTCCTCACGCAAGATTTGCAGTGGCATCACTGGGACTTTTGCTTCAGCAATACCTTGTAGAACTGACACCTAAAAAAAAATTACACAGAATATAAATTGAATTTATGACATAACAAATAATATTTAATATATAGCATTGAATGCATACACATCAATACCAGTGCTGTAACAACAAAACAGAACTCGTAAAATTAGCAGCAGTTTTTTGCAAGTACAAAAATACACATTTTTTTCAGAACATATATAATAGCAAAATTTATCAGGATATATTATACAAACTCAAAGCATTTAGATAATGCATTACTTTTAATATATTATACGATGTTTTAGATGCTGCATAATAAAATTACATGTGTTCTGCTTGCAATAATACATAATGCCATTTACAGCAATGTTAAGAAACTATTCACAACTTAAACATGAACAGAACAGCCAACGAAGCACAATAAATGAAACACACAGAGTTGCAAGGTGTTAGTTACAAGCTTCAGCATTTCTGTTTACATATTTTTGAGCTTATTTTTTTCTTTCTTTTGCAGTGTGAAAGAAATAACTACACCTATCGAACATACTTTATAAACATACAAGAAAACAATACACTTATTCCTTGGAGGACAATGAAAGTAATACCTATCAGTTTCAGAACAGTAGTATAATACCACAGTTATGGAATCTATGCTGACTTTGCACGCTACATCAAAACCACAAAGGACTGGGACTCACATCCGCAAGGCTCAACACACGAGTGGTCAAGGGAAGAGGACCAGCAGGCACCCCGCTGCCCTGGCAGGCTCAGGGAACAGGGCGCTGCTCTTAGTAACCTCCTGGGACCCTTCCAGATTTTCAGGACATTTCTGTTTGCTTGCTTTTTAGCAGTTTTTATTATTCTTACAATGTTCTTGCAAAGCTTTATGTGGGAACGTTACTCAGTTTCCTAAAAAAAGAAAACCTGTGAATCTGGGGACTGCTCAATTAAATTTGAACAACCTGGATATTAGACTTAAAATGAACACACATTAACACCAAAGGCATTTTCTTTATGGTGTTTATTTTAAGTGTTAAGATTCCTCCGCAAAAAAGCTTTGGTCAGTCTCTTCAAACTTTGGATTGCTGTAAGGCTCTTCTAGACCTCCTCTTTGATCTTGGATCATGAAGTCTGTCTCTTCCTGTGACTTTCAGAGGTAATGGCTGAATGTCAGGCTTAATCACATAGCCGTCAACTCTGTCAGTAGGTTTCAGGGGTGCTGGCCTGCTGTTGGGCTCCACCAAGCCCCTCTCAGCCAAAGCATCGGTAGGTTGTGGAGATGGTGGCACCTTGGTGGGTGCAACCAAATAGTCATCAGCTGCTCCAGCAGCAGTGTCTTCGTGTTTCTTTAGCGACTGAAAAGTGCTATTGAAAGGGGAGGAGGTTTCAGTTGGGGTAAACACAGATTGGTCTGAAAACTGAGAGAAAGCACTGTCCAGAGAGCTCATTGACGACACAGATGGAGAAGTCCCCGGAGAAGACAGGCTAGAAGAGCTAAATCCTGAGCAAATATTTAATCCCTCTGGCGTTGGAGGCAGGAGGCAATGGGACAAGTCTTTCTTTTCAATGTTTTGGTTTGTGTTGTCACTTTTACCAATGTTAATACCTATAATCAAGCTCTGATTGATAAGCTTTTGCCCTTCCATCTGCAATGACCGAAGCTGATGGAGATAGTCTTCATCTTCGTGAGATAGGACAACATCACAGCTGGCTTTGCGTGTTGCTTTCTCATGACTGTCACCAATGTGGGTGAAGCTGGGGGCAAGGAGGCCAATTGTGGGCTCTGAGGAGCGCCTGTGTCTCCTCAAGGTTTTGAGGGCACCTGAGGTAGCTGCTGAAGAGAAGCCCAGTGCACTGGAGCAGAGAGACTCATTCTCTGAGTTTTCTTGCGATGAAAACTTGTGGTGTATGTCAACAGAAATTGTCAACTGTTTCGATTTGGTTTTACTTTGGATTTCATCCACCTCTGTCTGCTCTGAATCACCATCACTCAGAGTGAAGACAGACTCCCTGCTCCTGTTATCCTGATCTCGGTTCTTAATCCAATCGCTAGAAGAAGAGTCAGCTTCATCGTTCGCCTCGTTTTCCAGGCTGTCATAGGAAGAGTCATTCAGATGGAGAGAAGCGGCATCTGCAAGGACAAACCAAGTGTTAACACATCAGTGACTGAATCACCCTGCTGACAAGCAGCTGCATTTTTTTTCTTTTGGCAAGTACCCTTTACTTTCAGGAGCATTTGCCCTTTAAAGATTCATCAAGCAGAAATGTCAATGATTTCAGAAAAAATTACTGTCTCATTTTGAAATAGAAAAACTGAAATGAGTTTCAGTCAAGAAACATAGGATAATGGCACAAATAAGGGTTAGGTTTTTTTGTGTTGTTTTTTTTATTAAGTGGGGAACTTTAGTAGTAGGTAATCCAGCTGTAAACAATAATTTACATACAGTGTATTGAATCAGTAATTTACTGAATTTTTCTTTTCATTACTGAGTATTGAAAGCAACATTTAACCTTTCTTTTCTTCTTTAGACAAATGAAGAAAACGGCATATTTCATACTCTTGTGGTCTTCCAGAAAATACAGTATTTTTAAGAGCAATGCTATGAAGTAAGTTCTAGTCTCAGTTTAAACAATCACCACATTTCCACTGAGCAGTGCACACCTGGGCCCTATTCCATATATGCGATAATTGGAATTACATTAAATCTCTTTTGCTCTGGGCTATGCTAAGCTGACTTATCTCACATTTGCAGCAGACAGAGTTCATGCATGGGCAGTCACCATGCCTCAGTGCATGCCTGAAAACTTGTTCAGCTGCTGTAACCTATCGTGAGCCTGAGCTCTCAGTCCCAGCACATCCCAGCACAGCAGATCCCATGTGCTTCCACTCTTGGGGAGGGGGCAGCCCAGATTTCATTGGATTTCACCAAATTTCACTGGAGGCAGAGCATGAGGAGTTTGGGATGGCCATACTGAGTCTGGCATGCTGGAGCAAGTGCCATTACCCCTTTTAGTATAGGTGAGCTGTGCCAAGATTTATTTTACAGAGATGCTGCTTTAGAAATATTTTAAGGAGAGACCCAAAACTCCAGTCAAAATTGATACTATCACAGAGTTGGAGAGAAAAAGAGCACTAATGATATTCTGGAATGCTCTGCCAACTAGTCTGTCAGACATTTTCAGTCACCAGTTCCATGATTTTTCTGTGCTAGTAGCAAAATCTGGATGTCCCGTTGAAACTCTGGAGATCTCTCCCTTTTGATAATGAAGAATAGATGCTTTCAACCCTAATATAATGGTGTGACAGCTGTATTATAACCGTAAGTTGATCACTGACTTCCTGATATACTGGGAAAACATAGGCTGGGGCAAAAAATTCTAGACTTGAGATGAAACCTCCAATTTTTTTTCTTTCTTTTTCTTTGTTTCCCCTCCCTCCCTTTTTTTAACATAGTGGCTCGGATGACTGGAATAGGAGCAAGGGATTCTTTGAGACAGCATTTTGTGATATGGTCCAGGTCTATGATAAGTTGAATCAGTGATTATCACCAATACTTTGGGCAAAGGAAAGATAACAGCAGTGTGTGGGAACACCACATGAAGAGGGAACAGCATTCTTCCATAGAATATACTGATCTTTTGCCTGGCTGAGTTTAGCTGTCTAACAGGATCAAAACATCACCTGTATTACCTGAGCTGTTCTCTCTCTTGCATGTCATCAGTATTTCTCCAAAGAGGGAAGTAATTTCCTCTCCAAAAATCCTGCAGCAATTCTCAGTGAGGAACTGTACCAGACTAGAAATCTGCAACAAAGCAATGGGAGAGAGATGCCTTGTCAGATCTTCCATTATTCCACTCAGGGCAAGCTCACCATACAGATGAGGAACAGGAGCAAACTGCCCACCCGTGGTGTGGCTCCTGGCAGCCAGGAACTCCTCTCCTGATCTCCTGAGCTTGAGGAAAACAGCCAGGCCCAGCTAAAATGTCCCAGTATACATCCTTGTATACATCTTTTCCTTTTCTACTCTGCCCTGTTCCAAGGTCACCATAACCAGAGATCTTTTTGATGAGAGAAGCACTTTGCTAATACACGGGGTATTGCTTTATGATCTCCCTCCCCTTCTTCCAGGCAGATTATCAGAATAGCTCAGTGAAGGTTTCTGGAGCCCTGATAAGAGGCTAAGTCCCAATCTTGAAGAGGTACTGACTGTTTTCACGTTTGTAACCAATAGCCTGGTTGAACAGGATGAAGGGTGGTTTGGTTTTTTACTACATTGCAGTGTCTCTTACCTTTTTTGTAAATTCACTTTCTATATCAGGAGCAGAGGAAACAGGAGGCCAGAGCAGGCTAGGTGCAATGCAGATAGCCAGATTGAAAGCATTCATCTGGTTCTCTTCAGATCGCATTTCTATACCATGCAGTACTCCAAAGATGTAACGTAAGAGAACAACATTAGCTCTGGGGAGCTGCTCTATTAACCTGAAAACATATACAAATGTAATTCTTCAAATTAGCGACTGGACAAAATAAAACCATTTTCCATAGATACACACAGGTCAAGATAATGAAAATACAGAAACAGGGTAACTAATTAAACCAGGGAGTGTGTCAAAGAGGTGTTCTTGCTCAGCTGCTTTCCCTCACTGTGACACATCTCTGAACAGTTTTCTGGGAGGACAGAAAACACTCTAACGCATAATTAAAATCAGACTCTGTAAAATTAATGAACCAAGTACAATGTATGACATGAAACTGTATTTCACCTAAGTTGCCTGATAATTCACTATTCACTTAAACAAACAGTTCAGTTGTCTCTCCATGCCATCTAGTTGCCATAAGTATACATGTATGCAAGTACGCATGAGGTCAGCTAGTGACCAAAGCTCTGTTTCCCATGACATAAACTTTGCCCACTTCCTGGTTTATATCACCTGCAAGGGTGGAGGTTTCCTTTGTCACTATGCTCCAGTATTTTATTCACAATTCCATCTTGGCTTCAAAATGGTCACTAAAACTTGAGACGAATGAGGGGGAATATATGAGGAACTGATTTCAGCTACCCTTTCACCCAGGACCCCGAAGCTCCCTGCAGATGATTTTGGGTTTGGTATCAGGCAGAAATCCAGGTCTTGGACAGTGTATTTATAAATACTATAAATATTTTTTTCATGAAAGGATATTTCTTTTATTTACTGGTATCCACAAAAGGCAGAAAAGCAGGACAAAAGAGAGTCAGAAAATTGTCCCATACAGGCAATTGCTTAAGTATATATATATAAGTTTGAATGCTCTGTCATATACAAAGATATTTTTAGCACCTATTAAAAAAAATCAGTTGAACGTTGTAAGTAAGTAAGTAGAATATTTGGGATCCTGCATTCTGGGATACAAATTTATATGAAAAGAATACAGAGAATATAAGTAACTTTACCTTTGGATGCTTTTTATCTTCTCTTCATTATTTCCCTGATCCATCACTGAGACCCACTTATCACAGAGCTGGGATGACAAAATGCTGCCTGGGATGTTGCGAAGAAAATCCTTATCAAGAGAAAAGAAGAACAAAACACATGAACAGCTGTTCTGGAGCACAGGAGGGAGTAAGAATAAGATATGCAGATACAAGAGGATGTATCAGTGGGACAGCACTAGCTGACAAGCATCTTGTTCCACACAGCAACCAAAACCAGCAGAAAATCACTGAGATATAGAATTACTTTGGATTATGCTTAAAGTGAATATTTTCCTGCCCTTTCCTCACCCTTTCCTGTCAAAATAGAGGTATTCGGATGCTTCATTTGCTATTGCTGAACTAAAAAAATCTGCAGTGGGACCAGTTATTTTGATGTTGCATAATTTCTGCCTTTACTTATCACTGAACTTCATCTGTAGTCCCCATTTCTTCTCCTTACCTGACAAACTCCAATACCTCCAGACCATAAGCATTCCAAGGCACCCCTACCTTCCTTCCCCTAATCAATCCCTTTTGGTAATGGAGTACTTACACTAGCCATGGATAGTCTTGCTGCTCCAGTTTCCTAATACCTCAACCAATGGTGGGCAAACTGTTGCAACGTGGGAACAAGCCCAAATCCTAGCTTCCCAAATAAGCTAGGGTAAGGGAAGCTATGATGCATGTGAATAACACACTTGCACTTATGTGGTAACTCTTCACTGTTAGAAATGCTAAGCCACTGCCCCTCAGTGAAACTGTTACCATGGGATGAGTATTGCACACCAGCACTTTGCATGGTGCAGCTGTCCTGCCCTAAACGCATGTCCTAAATCCAGCAGTAGGAAAGTAATTTTGTACGTCTCACCCATGAAAACCTCTCACATGGTAGCAAGAGGTATGGCTTTCTGCAATAAAAATATTCCACCGAAGAAGTGCTTGCCTGAGAATGGAGATTACTATTTCTTTTAAGCACAAACTACACATAAACAGATGCACTGCACTAAAATGTGAAAAGAAATATGCTGATCCTCCTTGTAGCTGATATTTTACTGACTTACGTAGAAGTCTGTTGGAAAAGATAATGCATGGGAAATTAATCCAAATATTTTGGGCAAAACTATACACTCACTAGGGTCTGTAGTATAGGGCATTACTGACGAGTAAGGAAACAGGTCTGCAAACCTGCCTTTCTAGTATTTAATTGATTTTAAGCAGAGATAAAGAGAGTAACAGGACCAGGTTGTAGCTGAGACCTCAGGAAAGCTGGCAGCAAAACAAGCTGGCTAGTCCTCTTCCCCACCCTAATTCAGTGGTAGCCTCCTTTGGAGATCCTCACAATGTTAATGTGCCAGCCCATTCTTCTTATTTCAGCCCACCAAGTCCTCTTTGGGCCTGTCCCTGGGAAAAAGTCCTACTTGTTTGTGCCCGGGATCAGCACTGCTCTCACCCAAAAAGGGGGAAAGGAATGTTCTTCACATACCTTAAACAAAGATGCTGTCACAAATATGGATTCACAGGCTAGGTCCACTTCAGCACCTGAATCAAGCTTCTCCTTGAGCTCCTTACAGGTTTTTGCACTTCCAGAGCGTCTGAAAATACCCTCGGTGGAAGGGCCCTCTTGGTAAAGGAGGGAAAGCATGTCCTAAACAAAATTAAAAGGCAGAGAAGCTTTCTCAGAAATATATTTTATGGTCTAGTGCCATTAAAATGTAGTTTTGCCACTTTTGCCACAGGTGAAAACCTTTGAGTCCTAAAACAACTCACAAATCAAACACAAGTCAAGGCTCACCCTCCACACCACACCAAACTGCACAGCAAAGCTGTGGTCTGGGGCACTGATCTTGGAAAAAAAATTCCCTCGGAAATGCTGTGCTGCCACTGCTGAGCACTAACCTCCTGCATGATCTTCCAGGATCTGTGCAAGTTTTAGCCAACTCATTTAAATAAATAAACACTTTGGTATGGGAAAAGGAGACTGGTCTACCTAATCCAAAGCTCTGTGTGTGACAGTGGCCTCAGCCAGACACCACCTTGCAGGAAGATATGAGACCCTCACTGCTCATCAGTGTGTTCAACACTATCCCTGATCAGAGATGAAGACTTCTGTTCCATGCCTGGATGTCTGAAAAAAAAGAGATTTCATCTAAGCTGGAAAGTGCTTTGTTTGTTAATATCTATCTGCACTTCTACAGCAGATCAGAGTCAGATTTTTACCCCCTTTGCTTCTTGTGAGTGGTATTGTACTCTGGAAGCCGCTCAGGGCTGTTTTAGCGAGCCCACCTCTGGGGCAAGGTGTTCCCACCTGGGAAGTCACCCAGAGGGGGCTAAAGCTTGGCTTACAGCTCCTCTAAAGCCAATGAGGCTGCAAAAGAGTAAACAGGTAGGCAGTTCACTACATGACATATTTAAAAGGAAAGGGAAAACAAGCAGATTCCTGCCTAGCTTTTAAAATAACAGGAGGGCCTGATTTCTTCTGCTATGTAAGAGAGGAAAATGAGCAGAAAAGGAAATGCTGAAATCAGAGACCTCTCCTGACTTAATATGTACATGATATTTTCCAGCTGCTTAATTCTCTGTGGTGTCCTGTGGGTCATCTCTCAGACATGCTGGTCACCTCTCCCCAGGCCTGCTCCAAGCGATGTGGAACTTATCATGTTTGTCTCTTCCAAGGGGGAAATGCGTGCAGACAGTCGCTGGGATTATGTGCATGCACACAGCGGCCTGAGGACCAAGTTATCAAAGAGATGGCAAGAAAAGGGACACTGGGGGAGAGTCTGTCATCATTAAACCAAGTTACTCTAACAGTAATGGCTAAGCAATGGGGTTTGGTGACTTTCCTAGTCCGGGCTGTAAGGTAGGTCTTCCCGACACACAGCAGTGCAAATAAGTCTAATGGAAACCATTATTTTTACTTTTCTTTTTAACGTTTCTTTCTTGTTCTTGCAGAAGTTGAAAGCCAAGCATTCATGTAAGTGCAGACACTTCGTAGGATCACCTTCATGGCAGCAGGACTCATGGCAGCATTTCCATTTTCTCTGCAGGGATTTAGAACTCTGCTTTCAAGACAGGCTGAGTTCCACAGCACAGGATCTTAGCGCATGAACAAATGATTTGAAAATATATTTTGAATAAAATACCCACAAGATAAAACTGGGAAGCCCCTCTTAAAGTAGTAAACCCAGACAAAATTACATGAATGAAGCTAATGGTGTAAGACAATTCAGTGTGGCAATGGCTAAAAGAGAGCCCTTCAGCTGTGAAAGCAAGTTTGAAGCTCTGAAGCAGAGGTATCAAACATGCCTGCAGCATTCATCCCTGATATTTTCCTTCTCTTGTAGGTGAATCCCACACAGTCCCTCAGATGCAGTATTCCATTCTCCAGAGATGCTGCATGAAATCAAAATAAGTTATATTTTGTGGTATAAACACAGTGGTTAAGATTCAAAGCACAAAGTCTACCAAGCTGTGAGTCTATGCTTAGTAACTTTGTTTTTTTCAGTTAAAAATTTACTAATATTTATGTTTTGGAGAAATTTCTGAAATGCAGCATTGGCTCATCTCTCAGAGAGAATGAGGGACCAGATTCTTACAGAGTCCATCTCTGGAGGGCTTACTTAAATAACCTAAATGGTAAAAATGCACACTTCTCCCGCAAAAGAAAATAACAAGCCCACACTATTAAAACACCTGAAGAGTCCTGGTTTGATTCACTATTCAGGCAGTGATAAAGGAGTACATCAAGCACAAGCTTAGGAGACAAACCATCTCTCCCTGTAAACTGCTATAACCCCACTGATTTCAGTGGGGTTCTGGCAAGTTGTTCCAGCCAAAAGTCGGGTTGTTAGGATGAGGGGGCCAATCCTGTGGGGCTCACTCCCACTCTGTAAACATTTCAACTGCTGCATTGACCAAAGGGCAGCCCTCAGTCCTGACCAAAAATGACCCACATCTGCCTTCATTATGCCTAGGAATAGGCTCTAGGACAACCTTTTTCATGTTCCTGGACTGGTTTTGAGAGCACCCGCAGCACTGGCACTCCCTCGAGACAGGATGAAAAGATACTTCTGCAGCCTCCGCCTTCCCACCTATTTTTGCAGTGGTGCTGTCAGATCAAAAATGAGGACCCAGAGTGGTTGCCTGCCCTGGGATGCCTTCAAGAAAGGCTCTGAAACTGTCTACTTAAGGGCAGGTAGCATTTGTATGCACACGTGGACTGTCTATACGGGACAGTAGATGCCACATTTATGGAGCTGGGGATTTTAGAGAGATCTTGGGAGTGTTTTAAAAAGTATGTGTGAACATGGCATTTAGTTACACTGCGTAAGTGAGGATTAGGGAACCAGCCTTATAGCGTGGGCTATAAAGAAGAAATAGCCCTGAGCAGCAGACCGATCACATACATTTCTCAAGCTGTTTGTTATTAACCAGGCCTGGCCACAGCATATGTTAAAAACCAAAGTTCTTGCTGAGAACCACAAATGAGGTTTTCTTCTGGTTTCTCTGCCTGGGTAATTTCAGTGTCGTGTTTACAAAGTGTCCCCGTGTTCTCATTCACTACACAAAGAAATTCCACCACTGTAAAAGCCAGCCCTGAGCCTGGGACTCACCAAGAGGGGTTTGGGCAGGTTGTCATCCTCACAGATGGCTGTTAGCAAGAGGCCAAAGAGCTTCCCAGGAGCAGCAGATGTTGAGGAGAGGGGTGCATTGTCCAAATGAGTGCCTGGGCCACGCCAAAAAGCCCAATTTATGATAGATCTTTTCCTTTTAAATGACTTTTGGCTTAAGTCTGGGAAAAGAGAAAGGTGTTTATTAGAAGAAATGCAGTTAATTTCTAATTCCAGTATTTGTTTTGTGGTGGTTGCTATAGTTTCAAGGGAAAAAATGTCATGAACTCAACGAACTCCCTGGCATCCACCTCAGCCTAATCCACCATGCACATACCTGTGCGTGTGGAGAATGTGCTGCCTTACCCAGGCTCTTAAGAGGATCACCAGCATCTGCACGGCACTGCTGGACCACAGTGTCAGCACTTACCGCTAAGTGAGGGATGGCAAACCTCAGCCCGCTGACTTCACACGGAGCTGGAGTGTGATAAATAACTCATTTCCCACCCACAGGTGCAAAACCACAGACCTCATTTGGAAAAAAATAATACATAAACACCACTGCCCTCACCTTGGCTTGCTGTCCGGAGGCATCCTAGTTCTTCTGGCAATGGGGGAGAGCACCTGGTCTCCCCACATGTAACACCAGAGAATGAACTAATGGGGTGAGACATTTTCAGACTAGGAAAAGTCGCCGCCTTTGCTCTCTTCTCCACAAAGCAAGAGTATCATTAATGTCCTCGCTCCAAGCATTTGCTGACCATGGCCCAGGGATGGTGCCTGCCCTTTAATCCATGCCTTCCAGATGGCATTTCAGCATGCTGCCAACACGCTGATGGGCTCAGTTCGTCTTCATTTATTTTAACGTATTTCATGAGATATCTAAAGAGCACCACTAATTGAAGCTCTTATTTGCAGTGTATAGAGAAGGAAATACTGGTATTGGAATACAAAAAGTGTTTTTTTCATATGACCTTTCTCAACATCAGCCAGTGTAAAGTCTTCTTAAAAGCATGGGCCACTGCTAAGGGTGGGTTGAGGCTGTTTATGATGAAAGTGCTAACTGGGAAAAACTTATTCTAATATATTTTTCCTTTTCTAGATGTTTTCAAAGCCAGTCAGCTTTGATTTAGTTGCTTGCCTACCCTATGCACCTTTCTATTAGCTGATTCTTCCACCTGGTCAAACATTTTGCTTTCTGCTCTTGCAGAGGGCAGAGGGTAGAAGCAAAGCTTGCAGAAGTAAGGAGTGTGGTATAATACCATTTTTTTCCTCTCCTATGCTTTACTACATTTGTTTTTTAGCCCAAATAGCAATTTTCATTATATGTCATTCCATTCTAGGAGATCATGCTCCCTTTGGGAATGGGTGGAAGTCTTTTCATTAGAGGCTTACAGGATGAAAAGTTACAGTTTAACTCAAAATGTGAACATATGAATGTGAAAGCCTGATGAAAAATTCTCTTCATAAAAAATAACAAGGAGGATATACATTTTAAGCAGTCCAAAGCTTCATGAAATATAAGCTTGGCAGTGTCTAAGGCTTTACTTGACATGTCATGTTTGGGGAGAACATGACTAACCTGTAACTTTCAAAATGACATTTTTTTCTTTTAGATGAGCTGGATATTAGCACATGAATATGGTTTGCTTCACTTGGAGTTCTATTCACACAACGGCAAATACATATTGGTGTTTTTTTCTGGCAACCCTGTAGATCTCAGTGGAAGTAAAAATTAAGAAGAGATGCTATTTTGGAGAACAAGGAATAGCAGAAGTGAAAAAAAAAAGGGTCTTAAAATTAGGAACTTTTCTTAGTGGCTCACTTAGTTTGCTCCACTCTTAAAAGCCATGGCTCAAATGGACAATGTGAGCAAGGGGTAACTGTGATGAACTGCAGCTCTCTCCTGGGACAGGAAGGAAATCTTAATCAGGGTTCTTCAACATATCAGAGCAGAAACCAACAACTGAGGTACAGCAACGAAATGCCATGACGCTTACAAAACTAACATTCACTGAACAACAGGGAAACTCATCCTTTTCATACCCCCTTTTCTAAGGGGGTTGAGAATTCTTAAGGTAAAGAGCAGATGAGAAGGGGAGGACGTACACTTTCTTCTCTTGAACCTGTGCAAAGTTACAACACTAGGAGAAGCCCAGCCTCCTCTCAGCCAAGACAGATGCCAATTATTGCTCTGCAGAAGTACTACCATACAAAAACATCAGGGTCTTGCTCTGGTGGATTATTCTAGGCCACAATCAGGAAAAAATCAATACTTCTTTGGTTGCAGATCTTGCTCAGAGCTCACAGCACCCATCTATTCTGCTAATATTTTACATGCAGGAAATTTCTATTCATAGGTAGTATCCCAGCCATGCAAGTGGCATTTCCTCTTCTTGCAAACTAATCAGAAACTTCTAAATAAAACCTCAGATCTATTTAACAATGTAGCATTCTTTCTGACCAAACCTCTGACTGTCAGTTTTCAAAGACCTCCTTTCTGTATTGAGACCAACTTGTTGAAATTTTGCTTTCTCTTTCGACAGATGATTAAATAATAATTTGGATTACAGACTAGCCACTGACAGCAGTCGGTTCTTTCAAGTCAAACTTTAAGTGAATCAGTATTTACAATACTTTTTAGACGTGTGCTCATGAGCATTACTTAATGGCTATGTTTAACTGGTAGGTGACCATTCCTGTTACGTGCTGAAAGGCTGCAGGAGAGGCAACAGAAACACTCCAGTTCTTCCACACAGTAAATTCTTCTGTACTTTTTTTAACCATCCTGCCAGGACAGCTGATGCAACTACACCACCACAGTTGGTGTCCACACAGCTACTTATTTGACATGACAGCCAGTTGTCAGTCATGTCTGCTTGTCAACACCTACAATGCTGCCTAACCATGGTGCATGCTGGGTACAACTGGGCAGCTACCCCTTGCTGCCTCCAGAAGGGACAGCAAGTCCAGCACAGTGGTGTCAGTGCAGGGAAGTGATGGTAGGGAGGATAACACAGCATGTGTGGCAGTGAAATGTGGGGTTACAGACTCTGCTCCCAGTAAATTTGCCCTGTATGTGGTGGTGTGCCTAGTGGTTACCTAACAACAACACAGATTTTGGCTTGCTGATCTGAAGATGAGCCCAAAGACAGATCATAGCCTTGGCTTGCACACAGGTACTCTTTGCCATTTTCCAAAACTGAAATAGGTAAGAAGGAGTTAGGAAGAGCACAACGACCAGCGCTATATGCAAGATAATCTGGTTTGCAAGCAGCCAGACCTATACATCACTTTAAAAGGTTTTGTCTGATAAAGCAGGAAAGGTGAATGGACTAAAAACATCTTTTTCCCACTTAGCGCAGTCCCCGTGTATGACTTGCAGGCTGCCCCAGGCTTCTGCTGCCCCAAAGCCAGCCTCGCCTCCCATCCTAGGGCTTGCACAGCACCGCTGACAACACATCTGCATTAGAACTTTACAGGCCTGATTTACATTTCTATTTTCTCTTGCCAGTCAATGTCAGCTGCCAAGCAGGGCCTGTAAACCTAATTACACCCCTTTGCTAGATTGCCTCATTCTTAAAATATGCCATGAAGTAATATATGATACAAATTACTGGGGAGGAGGATGAAGGCGTGTGAAAAGGAAATTAATTTATATAAAATGCAATCAATTTCTGGAATAATTTGTAAGAGACACTGGTATAGCTTCATTATATTTAATTTCTAAAAATGTTACAAATGGATTCTATTCATATATTGTGGGAGATCTTGGCTATTGGGAAGTGCACAGGATAACAGTGTGCATGTTATTTTTATTATTATATGGTCATTAATGGTGAAGTAGGGCAGAGTTCCCAACCGAGCTGAGTATGCCAGTGTGTTAAGCACAATAAAACCACACCATGGGATGCATCCTTCCCCTACAGAGTTTTTAGTCTAAATCCCCAATCCTGTAAAGATCTCATTTGTTTTACCCATGAGCAGTGAGCAGTCATTGTGTCATTGACAACAGAGTGCAAAACAGAGAGCAGGTGCTCATATTTCTGCAGCATCAAAGCCAAAGGCAGAAGGAAATATTACTGTCTTCATTTTACTCAGAGAACTGAAATAAAGGAGTTGTATTCGCTCACTTCATCTAGGTACTCAAGTACATGCCTAGGCTTTGCCACGTGAGGGTCCCAGTGAGGCAGGTGTGTAGTCCTAAGTACCTTGTTGAGATAAAGGATGCTGCCAAATGTTGCATGGGAATTCTGTGCCGAAGTCAAGCCTTGACTCCTGAACCATAAAACCACTCTGCCTTGCTACAGAGCACAGTGAGGGCTGCAGAGAGAAGCTCGGTTAATAGACTTATAAAAAATTGCAGAGGAGAGATCTTGTCTTTCTTTTGCTGGTTTTAGAGCAACCATTTGACAGGCAGCTTGTCAAAATGTAACTTACAAAGATGACAGGTATACAACAGCACACTTAAATCAGGGAGAGCTACATTGCAAAACCCCCATGCAGCTGGAAGGTACATCTGCGTCCTCCCCTTCGCTTTCCACCACCCTCACATCCCGGCGTGTTTGCTTTCTGTAGCAGAGCCAGGGAGGTAGCCAGGCTCTGGGCGAACGATGCTGGGGCAAGGGGGGCAACGTACCATTCAGCTGCTGGCACACAGCCAGGCGGCTTGGCTTCAGCACAAACTGGCACTGCAGCTCCTGGGGCAGCTGCTCCGTCAAGAAGGACCCCTGAAGCTGCCTGGGGCAGGCACAGTGCTTTGATCCATGGGGCATAGCATCACGAATGTGGCTCATTTTAATTCCAAAGGGATATTCATGTCCTGTTCAAAGAGAAATCATAATATTCTGTGTTGAATTGACTGGAGGCTTGCAAAACTCCATCTGCCTCGGAGGAAAAGCAGATTTTGCATACTGGCCTGCAGCACTTTCTCTCTCAGTAATCTCAGAATTGATGCTTTTCTGCATATCTACATGGACATAAATCATATACTGGCAGATACGGAGTTACTGTGTTTGGTGTAGTTAAACAGATGTAAAAGTAAAATCAGGCCTATTACAGCTGTATCACATAAAAGCCCATGAGAAAAAATAAAAGTTACTACTTCTGAATTAAATGTTTATTCTTTCTACTGCTTTACTTGTGACACTGAAAGTTTAAGTACTGGTTGCTTATATCGTTCTAGCGAGAAGTGAGATTTCGGCAGCAGTCAATTTTTTGCTGAGCATGCAAAACCAAAAAATCCAGTATGAAAGTGATCTTCCCTCCCTCTCCATGGTAAGTGCAACAGCCATCAACTCAGTCAAACGAGACACAATTATGGTTCCTGTCTGAGGCTGAAACAGGAAGGAAACGTTAATCACAGGGCTAATGTAAATGAGCTACACTCGGCATTAACCAGCATCTTTGGGGACTACACAGAGGCAATTCATTTCTGGAGGAGCTTTCAAAAATGCCACCAGAAAGACATTTTTTGGACTTGCCTAAAGACCTGGTGGTTGAAATATATTAAATATGGGCACAATGTTAAGATGTTCTAGTTAACTTGCACTTTTAGGCTTGAACACTGATAGTGGAAGAGATGTTATTTGAGATTATAGGTAGTATGAAGCAGAAGCACAGTCTAACTCTGTTTCTGATGTCTACCTGTGATAAAAGCTGGCTTTATCTAATAAACCTTTGCATAAATATCAAGAACAGCATCAGTTTTATATCAGGTTCTTCTTTTCCAAGGATTGTAACTTGAATTTGAAGTGAGAGAGAGTCAGACAATTAGAAAGGCCTTTCCTGTTTCTGAATTCTCTGGTTCTATGTTTAAAAGCAAATTTTATCTGAAGAAGTTACACATAATAGTCAGAAGGACAAAGTCTGGTATGTTTCAGAGACAAACCAGTTTGCACTGTCTATGAGGTGCACAAGTTAGACATTTTATAAATATTAATGTTGTCTGACTCCAGCAAAGCATTTGTAGCTAAGGCCGCTTTAAGAAGGAATGCTAAGATTTACTGGGGTTAGATTTGCAGGAGGAAAACAGAAAATCCACAAATTTTTCTTGTTCTAATCATCTGTGAACTCATATAGCGCAAGTAATGCCAGGCTTCTACAGGGAAAGGTTCTTAATAATGGGAAGGGATTTGTTCTCAGTGAATCATGGGCCAAAATCAAATCACTCCATCCAATCACTTCAGAGCTTTGGGTTGATTCCTGGGGAGGAAAGGTCTCAAAAAGCATTTTAGAAAGTGAATAACCAATAATTTTCTCCTAATCTGAGGGGACCTGTCAGCCAGTAAGAGAAATACAGGATTGGAAAGGACCTCTTGAATCAGTTAACTTGAGTTGTGGAAGAACAGAACATTTCTCAAAACTCTGCTCACTTTTGCTGAGGAGGGGAGTAAACAATGCTATGGAAGTGTAGGAAGAAATATGGTAAAGTTGGACTGGCTCCAGGAGAGGAGGTGAGTGAGTGGAGAGGCTGACTCTGTAGACACACTGAGACTCATGCAGCAAAATTGGGGCAGAAATAAATGAACTTTTTTAACCTCTTAGTGACAAGCAAACAATTGCTCTTCAAAACAAAGGATCAGCATCTGAGTAGCTCCCCAAATAGGCAAAACTGTGTGACAGGGAAGTAAGAGAAAAAACAGGAAAAACAAAACAAAACAAAAGAGGAAACTGTATTTCACTCTTCTCTGTATTTCTTGCTTCCTTCAGCACTAAAAACTGAGTGAATGTTGAAAAACAAAACCATGCCAAGGACTTACCAATAAGAGGGTAAGGAGCATCTTCTCTTCCTGAAATCACCCACAGCTTATAGTCTTTTTCAGAGCCCTTTAAAATCAAAATTAAGAATAAGTTTGCCAGCCATTAAGAACAGGTTTGCATTAGGTTTCTCACAATATAAGGATAATCTGCACCTTGCCAGTGGGGTCAAAGGAATCCCCTTTACTTTTGCAGTGCCCAAATTTGCCACCAGCAAAGCTTCCAAACTGTCTGTCAGATGCACTGTGGTTTATGTGACCAGGGTCCAGCTCTGAGCAGTGAGAGGGGCTGGACCCCATCATTTCTGAAGGAAAAAGGGGAGATTTGCCCCAGTTCTTTCCCTGCTCCTGAAAGCAGAGGGATGGAGGTCAGAGCCTGCCGGGACTCAGGATGGCTTCTGGGGCCAGACCAAGATGTTAGCCATGCCAGCGCCCCCCCCCCCCCCCTCCCCCGTGGCTGAATCAGTCCCCATGTGCCTCCCCAATCCCAGGAGGTGGGACATGAGGCAGCCCCCAGCATGAAGGGGACCTCTGGCCTGGGTGCTGCTCCTGGCCCCCAGCGCCTCTGTGCCCCACTTCTCCACATCATCACTGAGCAGCACCCAGCCCCAAGGAGAGACAGGTCTGATCCCCCAGAGGGATTACAGATAAGCAGCATGAAGCAGAGACCTGCTGCAGAGTGTGTAGCAGACAGCGGGCCGTTTGTGTGAGCTAAGGTGACCCTTCAGCTCCACCCTGAGTATCAGGGTAATCGCATCCTCGAAGACATGTTCTGGCACACAGGCACCCCCAGCCTCACACCCAAGACCCCCGCTCCACCACCTCCCCAGCTCCTCTACATCCCCTGCACGCAGGAGGAGCTCAGGCTCGCCAGCCAAGAGCATCCTATGCCCTGCGCTGGAGAGCAGGGCAGGAGCACCTTCGCCTGAGACCTGAGCCCACGCTGATGATGCCAAGGTGAGCATGGCACCCAGTGGCCTCCTGGCACTCAGTGCTGCCGCAAAATCTCCTCCTAGGGCTGCCGTCGGCCCTTTTGTGCAGCCCTTTTGTGTGCAAGGGCTTGGGAGCGCTGGATGGTGTTTTAAGAATGCTGAGTCCTCTTTTTAAAATTTACAGTGGGAGAGGATAAATTTACATCAAAGGAGACAACTTCCAGAGGACTGGAGAATGTGAATATCTTTGGGAAAAGCTGCGTAAAACTGCTGATTTTAAAGCAAATTCTAAATATCGCCTTGAGCATAAATATACAAGCCAATGTTGCAGTGTAATTGAAGAAGGAGAATAGTACATTATTTCAGATATGACGGTGAGACAACAGAAATAACAAGAATGACATTTAATATAAACTACTCTCAGGACAAAAGCAAGTGGATAAATACACTGTGTGAAAAGTGGTCTATTATACCTTAAATCCCTTTTCAGTGACACTGCTAAATCAGGATAATTAAAATCTAAAAGTTTTCTGGCTACAAAAGGTGATAAATACCTCATGACAGTTTAAATCCTACCTCCTTTTAAACAGATTTGCCTACTATCCTGCATTGGCTGGATCTTCACCCAGTGTCCCCACAGCTCTTGAGACTCTTTCTACTTGCTGCACGCACCGGGTGTAACGCTGATACACCCAATAAAGCCTTTGCAGTTTGCTCGCTGACTGACAGAGCTTTCTGGCCCATATTAGCACTGCTGCTAAGTTAGCTAGCAGGGGGCAGAAGGAAAATAAATAGGCTTTGGAGACATCTCTGATGCCTCAGGGCAAGCAGCCAGGAGCAAATAAATACAGCTGAGGAGCACAAGAAAGGGTATTTACTTTTCCTTTTAAACATATATATGAAAGGGTTCGTTGCTGTGAATGGGAAGCAGGGGAAGGGGAAGAACTAGTAAGCACGGTTTCAGAAGGCAGGCTGCTCATCTCTCGATTGCAAATGTTGTCCTTTACGGGCTTATGAGGCCATTTGTCAGCATAAATGTGACTGTCTCAGAAAAATCAGGAAGTGAACTTATGGAGCTGGGAAACCCAAGGCCCTTCTTTCTGCCCCACTTGATAATTTGGAACAGATGATCAATGCCATTTTGCACAAACTAGTTGTCATTTCACTAGAGAAACCACAGAGGGAAAAACCCTGACGTGTTAAACCAGAGTGAACTCAGCCAAAGTAATAGCCCCATTAATCACACAACATGTGAAATGTAGTTTTTATAATTGCCATTGAAAAGCCATAGAGCTCCTTTCAAGTGGTTCTCTCTTGACATAAATAAAAAACCTCAAGACGGCGCATAAGGAAAAGCTTCCTCGCAGTCAGAACAATCCTTTGAGGGGGTTGGGTGTTTGATTGATACACAGGCTACAGCTTAATTTATTTAGCTTGCTTGATTTTATTGCTAATCTTATGATATGCTTCTAATGAAAAAGGCCTTATGCTACAAAGATGCGGTGAAAAAATGTAGTATATTACTTGGGCAAATAATTCTGCAGGCAAGATTTTACATCTTTTGGATGGCTTTCATTCTTTTTCCACTTGAAATAAAAATGTAAAGAGGAGGAAATGGTTGATTGCAATACATACAAAAGAACACAAAGCTGAAAACTAACCAGTTCCTCCGCCTGCTCATCTCAAACAAAATATTCTCTTCCAATACTACCATTTTCCTATTTTTTCTGTACACAAAATGAGGAACTGCAAATGACACCCATAAAATGGGTAAAAATGAAGCACATCATAATAAGGACTTGCAGTTGTAATATAGCACAGTCTCTTGATTTTTGGTGCAGACTGAGGGAGACAATCTGCAATTAAAATCCTAATTTTAACTCACATCTTAACCTTTTCACCTTGCAGTCCCTCCATCAACTCCAGGCCTATCTTAATTGGACAGACTGCTGGATCCTGAGCTCAGGCCAGAGCCCCAGCCCTGGTGTAAATGGGATGACTGAGCCATAACAAGATGACTAGACAGAAATTGCTGTGCCTGGGAAATACCAAGCTAGCAGAATAAGCCCCTGGATGCATTAAAAGCCTGTACAAATTAGGGATAACGAATGCTAGAGAAGACAAATTCTGAGGTTACTCCAACTTTTGCTGGGGGTCTCCAGAAGCCCCAGGGAAGCACAAGAGTGGCATTTTGGTCATATTTGACTCTTTACACTCAGGGCTGTGGTAAGGAAAGACTTGCCAGATTCCATGCAATGAGATAAACATATGCATCATGAGTAAGACATTTAAAAAAATCTTGGTACCCAAACAGCAGACTGACAGGCCAGTTAAAAAGCTGTCATCCAGGAGCTTCAATGACCACCAGTGTTGGCTGGAGCCACACTGTGAAACAATGAGAGAAACAGAATAAGGGAGCCAGAATTCTTGTCCCTGGCACTCATTCATTACCACACCTAAGGCACTATCGTGTCTGGTTTAGAGCAAAGGGAGCCAGCTGAGGCAGTACTTGATCTACTAGGAATTGCTGCATCTACTTGGTGCACTACCCTGCATTATCATAAGTCCTGTAAAAACCTTTTTCCAAAACAGTTTCAGGACATTGCTTAAATTGGGTGCATTCAGATTCTGTGCAATCACTCAGTTATATTCATATCTCACATAACACTAAAAGTCCATGGATATTTAGAGTGTCTGATTTGGACACTTGAGAGCAGTGCTTGTACTTGTAATCTGGGGACACAGCTGATCATGCATGTTTGCACATTTTTAAACCAACTAACAAGCAGGTCAGTAGGTTTCCTGTTCACAATGAAGTATGCAAAAGGAGCTGTATCAAACTTTCACTTCTTGTGTCAAGATATCTCCTCTCAGGCATCAGCAAAACAGATTTAAAAGCAACTTCAGATGTGAGGGATCCCTTACAGGGATGAGAGACTTATTCAAAACTTTTAAGGCACTTGATGATCTCTGGAGGTCTATATATTAACAAGGCACTTTTGCTTCATTTCAACAACACTGAATTGCTATGATAAAGGATTTAATTAATGTTCATATCCTAAAACTTGGAAACAGTGCAAGAGAAGATTTGATTATTAAAAGTGACTATAAAAAGACTCATTAAAACGGGTGCAAGGACTTACGTTAACTCCCAGTTGTTGCAGGGCCATCAGAATTACATCATTTGCTGTATCAACATTGGTTACACTTAGGGTTTTTGACTGTGAACAGAAAAAAGGAGAAGGGGAAAGTGGCATTAAAAATTTGGATTTGCAAAGAGTATCTGAAGTGCAATAGCTCTGCATAATTCATTGTTGGAAAAAATTGAGAGCATCCTGTTAAAATTTTACTTGATAAGTAAGTTATACTACATAGATAAAGATCCACCTGTCTGAGACCGAGGTTTGATTCCTCTGCTTTGTCACATACTTTCTGTATTTGCTCCCTGCTTCCCCAACAGCTCCAACAGAGAGTGCCATGATTAGTGGGGATGAGACCTCCACATTAAATTATGTGAAAAGACACAGCCACTAGCTGCACTTTAGACATTGCATAAGGAAAGTGTATGATGTGATTAATTTAAAAGCATGCTTGTTTCCTTTGAAAAAAAGAAACATTTTAGAGAGTTTTTTCAGTGAAATAAGAGGTTCTTGTATCAATTGTTAATTGTTTCTGTCCTTTTCTACTGAAGATCTCCCTGGTAAGAAAATACTGTATACAGGCTGTTCATCTCTGTATCATTTGCCACATTCTATATAGATTTCTCAAAGCTAGATTTGGCTTAGTACCAGAAGCACTTCCTCGTGGTAATCTTTCATCCAGTTAAAATGCTATGTCTCCAGCATCCTCCAGAATCTGCTGATCGGCAGTATGGAAAAGCGTGGATCAGCAGAAACACTGCTTTCTAAATAGCTACAGCGGCCAGCACGAAGCGCCAAGCTTTGTGTCGGAGGTAGTGCTGCCTTCCACAAGGTAGTTTTCCAGAGTGAGATTTCAGCACCTGCTGCCTGGCACCAGTATTACTCCTGTACAGCTGGGCAATGCTCTGTACCTCAGCACCATGGGTTGCTCTTATGCAGGGCAGTGCATTTCAAACACACCAGGATCAATGACTCCATCCTCAGCCCCGCCGGGATGTGGCAGCACCACTGCCATCACCTTGCAGAAGCAAGAACAAGTGGGGAAAACATGTCCAGAGTGGTTTTGGCTTGCACCATCAGAGCCACGCTGGCCTCACTTCCAAGCTGACAGGCAGCTCCCACACATCAAGCACAAATTACTAAGCCCTCTTTAGGGGCAGGCTAGTTTGGCTCCGCTGACAAGACTACACAGCTTTGGATTGCAGCTGGTTCATGGTCAGCATAAAGCCCTGGCAGAACAAACGCATGCCTGCTGCAGCAAACCGCCCAGGCATATCCAATGGACCAAAGAAGGGAAGGTGGCAGAGCCGGGATGTAAATGTTCACTGCCAGTCCCAAGACAGTTTGCTATACCCTGCTGCCCTGTGTAGCATACCAATTTTATACTGGCCATAGGATGTTCAGGTGAAACAACCCCTTGACATTTTGCATTTAGAAAAGATCTGAGCTGTACATTTGTGTAAGTCCCTGATGGTAACAAGCTGCCATGGCAATCAAAGAGAAGTAGTGAGAATACTGTGTATCTTGCTTCAGGACATGTCTGAATGCTCATACCATAAAAAATTTAACATTTGCCTGAAGCAATGACATCTGGCTCTCAGGAGTAGGTCAGCATATTTGCATAAGTTTTGCTCTTGGCTAGAATATAATAAAATGGTTTGTGCCCTGTGTTCAGTCTTCCCGCCCCTCCAAAAATGGAATAATTCTTGGGCATCTCCAGCTGCTGTAGCACAGGGACCACAGCGCCATAAGAACTATTTGCATCATAAAATTTCCATCTGCTCCTCCTCTGTTTTATTACTGATAATAGCTAGACTACAGTGTATTGCTTCTAGGACTGTCAGCATCAGGAAACTGTATTTGGCACATGAGCTAATTATAGCTAAGGAGAAAAGACATTTAAAAAAATCAACAACAAACCCTGATACAAGAGGGCAACACCTGAGTGCACATATGATTTATAGACATTTACACCTGGGCACATCTTGATCTGCATTTGAGCTATCACAGTTATTGTTATTGTTTATTAACATCTGCCTTAGCAACCTGGCAATTCTAACTATTATTGTTTACCTTAATAACGATTTTCTGAAAAAAAGGCAGACTCCTTTGTGCTTATGTCTATGCAAATACAGAATTCTAAGAGGAGATTCACTGTTGGGCAAAGACCTCCAATGAAGTCTAACTTCTGTGAAAATTTCTTGTGTCCTTGCAAATGCTCTTTAGGCTTCTGAGCATGAAATACAAATCTTACAAGAACAGTTAGAAAGAGAAGACAAATGTATAAGAAGCAGAGGAAGAATGGATGGATTATCACTGAATGCTAGGGTATCCCTAGGGAACTGGATACGTACAAGAATTTAGTTTAAATTGGTTAAATATGACTTAGTAAAAAAGGTGCAAATCATCCTATGGATGACCTTCCTTTACCAATTTACCTTGTACCTATAAATTTACCAGCATCAGTTAGTTGATGAAAAACATGCTTGAGGCAATTTCAGAGTGTTCATATACACAGCTTTACTGACTTACAATCATTATAAACAATAAAACACATTGCAACTTTGCAGAATTGAATGAAGGCAGCTGCGGGTTTAGGTCAGTTATACAAGCAAAAAAAGGGTACATTGTACTGGCATTTCTGAAGATGCTTACGCATAAGTTCCGCTAGAGGTGTTTCTTGGGACTTCACACTGTACAGTCTTTAGTTTGCGTGCCAGAACCAGTATTTCTTACCAAGCACACTGTCTTTAAAACAGAACTCATGTATTAAACAGGAAACAAACATTTCAGGGCTGCATATGCCAAGCCTTTTAAAAAGGCTGGATCCTTAAAGGAGGTTGCAAACCAAAGGAACCCTCCCAATATCCAAAGGATTTACAGGTGACTAGCACTCATAGGTGATGTGGATTTAGACCCCCACTTAGGTCAAAAGCACTTACATATGCACAAGTACCCACATCCTTTGCAATTATCTTCAGAGGAATGCTTTTAGGATAGTCTTTTTCCTTCTCTTCTCTTATTCGACTGCAAAACAAGTACAAAACAAGTAAATTTTTAATATTGTAAACATAAATACAAGACAGAGATTTAAATAGCAATCAAGCAGTAACTGGATAAGCAGCAGATTTTTTGCAGATGTACTGCAGTAAGAAAGATCTCTGAGGACAAGAAAGCATCCAGCAGTATCTGGAAGGGATGCTGACTGTGGCTCCCAGTAATGCCTGTTGTATTAAAGTTCATTGTAAAAATCAGAGTAAGCAGCAGAGAAACTGGATTTAAAAAATCAAGCTAAAACTACCCACCATTGTGATGCCTCAGTCTGCACTACATGCTCCTACTGGAATCAGTTACACCCCATTGTACGGACCAGTTCAAAGGACTGAACAGAGGAGTGAATTAGAAACCATCCCCAGCAAGGATGATTCAAACAACCCCAGAAACCCTGAAGAATCAGATAAAGACACAAACTTCAACCAGCAGAACTAGGTGACCAGAAAACAAAACCACCACTAGTAGTTTTCTGTCCACTGACTGAAATAAGACAGCTCTATTTACACAAACCTCCCCACCATTCCCTCCAGCTTGTGGTACATTTTGTAAGACCAAAATACAGCCAGCCATGAGCAGCAGATAGGTTAGAGCAGAGGTTCCTGAGCTGGGCTTGCTTAGATGCCATCACCATGGAAAAAGCCCCAGGCTCAACTAGAGCGATGGTGGCAGAGGCTCCTACAACTGTGTAGGGAAGGGATCATGTGTGATAGGAATTGCTCCAGTTTTGTGCTGAGCCATGTTCAGACACAGGGAAGCATTTCCCTCCTTGCGCAGTGATCATTGCATGAATGGCACATACCATCTTCTGCAGGGAGAAGACAAGAGATCATTTTTTTCTTAATATCACTTTGAAAGAGCTTATCTATCATGATGGCATAGGCACCACAGCTTGGGAATCACTGGTCTAGATGACGGGCACTCTTTTCAGTGTCTTCAAAGACTGTGTAATAAAGTACCTTTGCAAAAAAGACAGCCATGTTTCCTTTTGTTCTGCAGACCTGCAAGAATTAGAGAAAAACAGGGACAAATCAGCCATCATTCTAATACCAAAATAGCCCATGTACAAACCACAGTGGAACGGACTGACTCTTGGATGCAATTTCCATAAATACCTACAAAAACTAAAAGGTTTTTCAAAATTTGAATGAAAAATCTATTTCCCTGTAAAATAAACTGAAAAGCCTGCCACAGGGATCCAAAGGCCCAGTTACCAGTTTTTATCACAGAAGTTAAAGCTTTACCAGTGAATTCAGTAGGCAATTATTTGAGTTCTTAAACTAATGTCCAAATAGGAGGGGACTTTAAAATAAGGGCTTAATTCAAAAGTTTAAAGGTATCTCCTTAGGTACATAGACTTCTTTCCACTTTCACTGTTCTAACTCTCTTCTTATTTATTACTTGGTTTATCACATCACAAAGTACACATAAGCCACAATGAAAAAAGGTCCCGTTATACTTAGTAGGGTTTAACTTCGGACATTTTAAGGCTTATCTCATTTATCTTTATCTCATTTATACAATTTCAAGGATACAAAACTGTCCAGTTAAATGTAGCTAATAATAGGATAGTGTAAGGAATCTAACCTAATTTTGCTTCAACTTTCTTGATTTAAATCCTGTCCCAGATGGGAGTAACTGCTATTCCCACTGCTGCTTCTGCAGATCAAGTTCTTCAAATTTTCAAAGCAGGTATTTAGGAAGCTATAAGCCTACTGAATGATGCTGTGAGGGTAATGCACTTTATATACATTAAAAATGTGATTCTGCTTTGACTGCTTCAATTCTGTCGGATATGCATCTACAGACTCATGCATGGCATTTTAGATTTTTCTGTGTACCTTCAGACATAAAATAATTTCACTTCCATAAAATCTGACTCTGTTTTTATTGAAGCTATTGCTTTCATATCCAACTATTTTCTGATAGCTGTAAAGGATCATGTACTGTCTCTAGATCAAAGCTCGTTTGTTGGCAAGAGTTCAACTGAAAATCAATAGAAAATTTCAGCTTTGTTTCAGGACTATTAAGTGAAAAAAACATAAACAGCACAACCAGCTCAATAGAGAGCAGTTTGTGCACAGCATTCTCTTTGGATATGGACAATGTGACATACAAATTAAGCTGCATGCGTCAGCTTTTGCTCTCTGTTGGTAAAGAGGAAAATGTATTTTTCAAGACCCAGCCAAATTACTGTGGCTAAGCAGCTGGGATTTCAGGGGGATGGTGCCCTCCCTTATCCAAAGTGACGACAGAGCCCTCCCGCTGAGACTAAAATTAGTCTAATCACTGAAATTACCTCTACAGCCCTTATGTGTTCTACAGTCAATGCTGCAAAGACAGACCAAAAATCTTTCTCTCTATTAAAATTCAGAGATTCTGCTTTAAGAGGAATTTTGACATGTTCTCTGGCACAATTAAACTAAAAAGAGAAATAGGACAAGGTCAGTATTTCACTGTATGTTTCCTGCTACTTCCAGTCCAAGCTCTTCTGTTTAAAAGTGTCCTACAAGAGTCTCTTTGATCCTTTCATTAGCTTGGCTGTTTACTATTTGTAGTTCATCTCATTAATTAGCCAAGATGTTTGTCAAGTTATACTAAAAAAAAAAGAATTTCCACTGAGCAAGTCTGCAACACAGACAGTGCTTTGCCAAATCATTTATTTTCTCAAATTCTTAAGTGATAAGCAAGTATCACTGCCACATTTGCAGAGAGACAGAAGGGTAAGTGACTTGCTCACAGCAGAAGGCATCGGTTTAAGAATCAGTAAGTACATGCTTCTCACATTCACTGAAATGAATCCGTGACAGTCTCGTTACCTGCCAGCCTAAAAATATTTAAGTAACTTAGTAAATAAAACATACCTCAGCTCTTACCTGAAATTTGCCACACAGTTTGTGGTGGGCCAGCCCAAAACAAAGGACCTCTCTGGGTCTGTGCTGCCTTCACAGACTTCTTCTGTACAAAATGCTGTCCACATCTCACAGAGACGTGCTTGGCACTTTAGTTTGAAATGAGAGTGCGACCTGCCGGCAGAAATTCACAGGTATGTCACACACATGAAAACAGAGCAAGGCAGGTTAAACAACTCAGAGTTTCTTCTTCCTTCAGGCATATATGAAGCTTGCATTGGAGCTGATGGAAGAAGCACTTCTGCTTTAGTTAAAGAAAACAATGTTTTACTTGGGCTGCATATAAAAATATATCAATTTCTGATCTAAATGGGATCAACAGATATCTTATATGCGGGATAAATAGGTTGCTTGTGGCATCCCTGGACATCCCCCTTCTTCAGGGAAAACTGCCCATGTCTAGAGCTCCCCTCCAAATCTCACCATGAGGCAAAGATTGCCACTTGTGTTGGACTCTCCTTTCAGTGACTTTAGGGCCATTGAGGAGTTAACAGTATAGTTGGATTGCTTAGCCACAGAGTCAACAACTATGGTGAGTTTAAGTAGTGACAACTAAGCCAGAGCAAATGAAGCAATCCTGAAGAAAGAACAAGCAGAAGACTGCCATTTGTGTTAATTACAGCACAGGTCACATACAGCCTCCACGAAGTAGCTGCATGGTAGCTTTAGGCCCACACCACTTGGAGAATGAGCCAGGATTTTGTGCATTCTGAAAATATCTACTCATCTACAAGGAAGATACATAATTTCCCCAATTTTTTAAAAATTTGGCCCTTCCTGTATTTTATCCTACTGAACATTAGAGTACAGTAAAGGTCAAATTTACAGAATTTCATGTTTTAATTTCAACTCTTTTCTTCCACTTAATTTCTCATAATAAGTCTCCTTCGTTTGTAGGATCAGTGGGCACCAGTGCAATGTAAGAAACAAGTAAAATCTCACAAAGTCAGTCCAGCTCTGTAGCAATGCAACAGCCACTCATTTCAACCCTTGCAGACTGAATTACCTGAGCTATGGTTCTCCTGGGCCAGCAGGGAAAGGCTGGAGGAAAAGCGTTTCCCCTGAAAATGTTTTTCCCTTCTAATCCAAGGAATGCAAGCAAGAGCATGTCAGCTCATCACTGTGTTGCAAATGTGGATGGGGACAGTGCCAGGTATCATGGTGATTAGTGCTCTATAAATAAATATGCCAGGTAAGGAGTTTCTTAGAGCTTTGATACACATGGACTACCTTCTCTGAGATTAGTCTCACTTACTAGGTATTTGATTTAGGACAGACTGAACTAATACAGTCTGAAACATTAAAGTACTTGAACCTTGTGGCTTTAAAGAGGACATAGATGAACGTGAAGTACCCTGACTCATCTGAGGTTTCCAGCTGACATTGTGCTAACAGGTGTAATGGGGTAGTGCACCACTAATAACCCAGCAGTGTTTACAGTGGTGGGCCAGAAAGGACCATCAGTGCATATCACACCTGGCAAAAAGGTGCACTTCAATTAGATTGCCATAAAATACTGTAAAATACCATCTCAAGTTCATGTATTTTTTAAACTAAAAGCTAAACACTATGGTCAGCTAAACTAAGCTGACCATGGTGTTTACTGGTCAGCTGCGCATTTCACCTCTCTACTCTATCACGTTTTGCTACCCCATCAAAAGTAGAGAACATTTCAACATGCTCGTCAACAAATCAGTTTGTGATGCAACAAGTAAGATCTGTCAAGAATACAGAAATAACTGTAACTGACTGACCACAGAATGAACTGTGAAAATGCAGAGTTACAAAAAAATACAGCTGTGAATTCTAATGCAGATGTTAATAAATGGATGCCTGGTCTGACTCCACTGAATCAATCTGTTGACCTTCCCTTTCTCCTCAATTTCTCTTTCCCATTACCCAGTACAGTGAACTCTCTACATGCTGTTTCACTTTTTTCACATTTGCAGTTCATAAAGCCAGTCCCCTACAGTGCCAGTAGCGGGTGTCAGCAGGGTGTTGGCAGAAGCACAAAGATGTTCTCCAATCATGCTTGATGTATATTCTTACCCCGTTTGCCATGCCTAGTCACAGCTCTCAGCTATTATCAGTATTCAAGTGGCCTGGTTTCCAGACGCACTGAAACAGTAGCCTCCATTAACATCTAAAGAGCCTGAAGTACAATTTTATCTCTACCTGCCATGTCCTTTATGCAATCCATGGGTTCTCAGCATTTGTGAAATGTGGGTCTTCCATTTAAGTGCCAAAGCGTTAGCTCTAGAAATGAATGTATCATCACTGACTAACGAAGCAGCATGACTGAACATTTGAAAAATGGGAAGAGTAACAATCTAACGAAGATTTTTTTTTTTTAAGGAAGTAAGTCTCCTTGCAAGTGTTACACTGTAAATATCAGGCAGATCCAGAGTCCACTGAAATCAACAGAAAAATCATGAACATCAATGGTGTAGGTATTGACACACCCCAAACTGTGCCACCTCTGCAGACTAAACTCAGTTCCTTTTGCTTTCTGTAAGTGGCAATTGGATACCTTGTGGCCGTTAACAGATGGAAGATTAACTTCTCACTAGATTTGCTAATCTCCTTAATAGGACCCTCTGACAAAAGCATTAATGGATCTACCGTGAGATTGCTACTGTAATTCCATGTCTGCACTCAACCATTAATTTCTATGTCCAGCCACCTTGGGAAAATAACCTTAAAATGCATGTATGTATTACAAAGGAGAAAGAGGAAGACATTTCTCTGTGCCTCCCACACAAAAACTTATGTGAGAAGCCTTGATCATTGAACTGACAGATCCTTGAAATATTTCCTCTGCTAAATAAAACCACACACTCTCTGTAAGAAATCTAATCAATATATAGAAAACAGTGTAACATTTTACATACTTAACATTGGTTTAGTGAGAAAAACTCTTTCAATTAATTAATGTATGACTTAATCCTCACATGAAGGCAGTAAAGGACAGGGCAGCAGAGAGAAAAGCAGAGCATGTGAGTATTTTTCTTATTTTTTATAAGCTGGGCTAATGCATGATTTGAAAAGATAACAGTCTACATTTCAAAAATGATTAGAAAGTAGCAGAAAACAAACCCACAGGCACCTTGTCCAAAGTCATACACGGACTGGTTGTGGAGAGGACTTACCCCCCCAGATTTCCATGGGAGCAATGCCAATTCGCTGCCTTTAAGCATGAGCTCAGTGCTGTACAGGAGTTTACTCAAGAAGTTCAGAGGCCACAAGATACTCGTTGCCCTCTTTAGGAAAAATTCGTACCCGTTTGCTGATCATACAAAGTCTAATTATACATGAGCATCCTTTGTACCATGACTGGCTACCCACAGCTGAGCTGACACCAGTACAGCACTAAGCTGTACCTAAGATATCTTAGGTGTTCACATGCCCCAAGCTGAAAAACTACTTAACATAAAAGAGTATTACAAATTTTTAGTACCTTCACAAGGAATAATTCTGAAGTTAAATCAGATTCAACTGTATCATTAATTCTGTCCTGGTGACCTGCTGCCTTGACTGTGCATCAGCTATTAAAAAGTCAGTAACAGTCAATGGTCACAGCCACATAGCAATACACACCACTCAGGTTTTCCCTCTAGGAATCAGAGATGATATTTTAGCATGAGATAGCTTTAAAAATGCTGATTTTTAAGTAGTATTCATTAGTGACAGCTCTGATGCTTTAATTGCTGACAGGGCAGCTGTAGAGAGAACATCCAATTAGTTCTTTAAAATAAATGAAGTAGTATCGCTCAAAATACTGTTTTTACCATTTCTAGCATAGACTTGCCTCCCTCCCTTTTTTTCACATGCAGAAGCACAATTTATTCTCTTCCACCTTCTTCAAACATTGCAGACTCTTCACCACATTAAATCAAATGCTGTAAGAGGTGTTATTACTCCCTGGGGACCAGATTTTGGAGTGGTTACATTGAGTAGTGCTTTCCTATGCAAATAGTCCCATTGAGACCCAGCCAAACCTGCAGTAATATGCAGCTCAGTCTGGGATTGTAACATTGCTTCTGCTCAGCACACTGAGCAGGGAAGGAGGGATTCATCTCTCCTGAATTTAGTCTTCTACATTGTAGGAGATAAGCTAGTGGACTATGCCCACTGAATAGCCAGTGGACAGAGTGAGAGACCCCCAAGAGCATGACTCCCCTCACCCACCGTCGACACTCTTCCAGGGCCAGGTGAGTTTGCTGCAGGAAGGTGCTGGTTTTCCCTCAGTGACTATAAGAGGACCCTAGATGACTAGGTAAGTTGCAAATATTTAACATTTTAAAGCTTAAAGTAGGTGAGGTGGCCACCCTAAACATGACACAAACATAAATAAGTACATTAACAATGCTATTACTGCTACTGCTGGTAGAATAGCAGGATTTCCCCTAAATATCCTGATGTTCACCAACCACTCGTAGTGGAATATGTTTTGGGTAAAATGTCCTCTGTGTTGTCACACCACATCAAATGAGAGAGTTCAGCTGGGGGGGTTATGTTTACCATGTGTGATTCAAACAGACACAGCTCAGATTTCTACAGAAAACACAGATTTATTCTGGCTTTTCCCAGAAGCATCTGAAACAACTGCTTAAGTGAAAAGACACATTGCAAAAGCCCAGGATTCACATTGAGATTACCCACCCTGTGAAACCACAAACACAGTGCCTAACAGAAAATGAAGCTGCATCAGGATTTTTTATTATTATTTCCCCATAACCCGAAACAACAAGTGAAAGCAACCTCTAAAATTGCCTTAAACCACAAATGCTGCATGAAGCTGGCATGCTAGACATAGCTTGTAAATCTGATTTAATTGTGAATGGTAGAGTGAATAATCAGATCTCAGCAGCAAGCCTGATTACACATGAACACTACCCAGACTGCTCAGCATCACCTCCCTTCCCCTTCCCCTTCCTCACGCTCCTCCTGGCACAGCACAACCTACAGAGATGGACACCGCAATGCCACCTGCAATCTCTATTTTGATAGAGCTCCTCATCACTGTTGCGTATCAAAGCAGCTTCCAGGTAAGCGTTAAGACCTCTAACCCCTCTGCGACACAGCCACCGGTGTTACGCACACCCCATAGGACTGAAGATGACCTGTCTAAAACACAACAGTCAGTTGAAAGCAGCGCAACGGATGCAGTCGAGCACCGATGAGTCTTTTCTATGACACTGCGCTCCCCAAGCAGAGAAGATGATACAACACAAGCAATATATTCAAGAACATCTGATGCTTCTTTAAAATGTTGCATCCTGGAATTCCTCTATGGCTATGGGGTTTCCAAAGGTGCCTGGAGAGGTCAGGCACCTAACATCCGTTGACCAAATAAAAAGCTTCCTTATGATTTAGGGAAGATTTACTACTCAAAAAGCATTATGGAAATCCATGCTATGCTCCACTGAGAAAAAGGGCTGCTCTGTAGGAGCAGTGCCTGAGGTGCCATACTCACTTGGACTTGGCAACAACCAGAAGGTCTGTGAAGAGGAAAAGGTGTCGCTCCTGGGTTTGCAGACCTGTCTTCAGCTGCACGTGGCCGTCCAGGATGAACGTTCGGTTGTGGCACATGAAAGACTGCACAAGGGGACATGCCTCTGGGCTGATGGGGGAGAAGCAGCCTTCCCTGCAAAAGGAAATAAAGGGATTAAAGGCAAGCAAATCAGCTGATTGCCTGTGAGTGAGAACCAGGCAGTGACTTCCCGTACCTGCTGCCAAAAGGTAATTTATTTGACCACATTTCAGTGAAAGGTGAGAGGGACAATGAAGATAATTCAGCAGTCTGATTCTGACACAAAATCTGTTAGGGACTGTCCTTGCTAAGTCTTTTACAGCCCAAGCACAGGGCTAGCATTTAACAAATTACAATAATTTAAATATAACCCTCTCCATTTTGTTTATTTGTATTTGTCTCCCTTTGTACTGAAGTCTTAGAGAAAATACTGCACTTTCTGTAGGCTCTCCATAAAGAGAGAGGAGACATATGCATGATGAATGGATAACTGCACACCCACCTTGGTCAGAAGAGGACTCGTATTCAGGGTTAAAAGCAATTTATAGAAATTATTCAGAACCAAGGACAAACATAAGGTGCAACTGAACCTTGCTAGAGAGAGACCATGTACTAGATGCAACATGGGAAGAGGCTGCTCAGCCCCTCTCTCTCCCAGCACATGACCCACAAGCATTGAAGTAAGCTCCTCTTGCAGGGTTTGGTTGTGTGACTGGACCACAGCTATGCTCTTCTGTGGCTGTGGTATGTAGGGGCAGCTGGATAATACAAACCCAGGTCTACAGGGGAAAGATCAGGCTCCCTCCTGGAAGACACCGATCTTTTCTAAGGAGGTATCGGGTAGGTTGCAGTCCAAGGTTACTGATGGTGGAGACATGACTCCCTCAACCCCTCCTGATCTCACTGTTCTACATAAAGTACTTGAACAGTTATTGAGGCAGAAACTAGAGTTTCTCTAACACGATGGTCAGCTAACTCACCCAGACAGGATATCCCTAGTTTCTGAACCCTGCCCTAACAAATGCCTATTTATATGGAGCCGAACTGAATGAATGCGAGGGTCTGAGGGGAGGACACTCCTCCTCTAGGGCTCTCTAGATGTTGGTTTCAAGTCAGGCTCTCCCTTGGAAAGCTAGAGACATGGCTTCAAATCCTCCCAGGCAGGTAAGAGAACTGAACCTGGGTCTCCTACACCCTTGTGTACCTTAAATAATGAATTTCTGGATTAAAGCCAGGACCCATCAGTATCTTTGCTCATGATTTTTAAATGCAACTTTTCAATTATTTGCTTTCCCTAGAGGTGCCTCCAAATGAACCATTTCCCTTTGGTTGAATGAATCGGTTCAATTTTTATTCAAATGTATTTACTTATTTTTTCATGTTAAAAAAAGAAAAGCTAACATTTGGCAGGATCAGCTTGGCAAGGAAAGGCTGAAATGACCAGCTTTGCAATTATAGTTTATTCCTGGTACCACTGGAATGGATGACAAACACCTAGCGACTTTGCTGGGAGAAGAAATGGACCTTATACAGTGGAAGTCACAAAACAAATGGGAGAGATATTAAAGAAAACAAGAGTGGGCAGAGAAAACCTTCCAAGAAGGTCATAAACCTTCTTGTACCTCTCTTAGAGCCCAGATGATTCCCGACACTTCTCTCCTTGATGCCTGTGGCTAGATTACTCAGGAAATTATTTAGGAAATCCTGACAGCTGGGAGAGAAAGGATAAGCTCTGAGATTGGCCTACATTAGCAGGACACACTTTCACTGATCTGTAAGGAGCTGGTGAGGATCTCTACCTGCTGGGGAGAGCCTTGTTTGGCCTTAGATTCTCCTTTCTGGCTGGGAGCCTGAGTTTTTGAAAGAATTCCTCAACTTAATTTGTCTTAAACTGTGTCTTAATCTTGTCTTTCATTACCTACCTCTTTAGGGAAGAGAGAAAGAAGGGGAATGACTTTCAGAATTAATAATGCAAACCTATGTTATTTGATCATTCCTAAGCAGAAAGGGTGTCCAGGAGTGTGGAGGTTAAAGCAGGGAGAGGAGTTTTGGTCCTATACAACAGTGATACGTGCTGTGTGGCCAGCAACAGGAGTCAGGGGAACAGCAAGCATCTCTCCTACCCTGCCACTTCTGTGGGACTGGGAATTCACCAATTCACCAGTTCATCAGTGACTGATAGGTTACTGGGACTTAATTTCACAAACTATGCAGCAGCACTTGACACAGAAACTTAAGCAGAAATCAGGAATGACAATGAGTCCACCTGCATAAAAGCCATGCATGGCCTTTACCTCAAAGGTTAAGTCAGGGAAATACTTATATTTGAACGCAGTAACAACAACAGTAAGAAAAAACCCTTTCATGTTATACTGCTGTACCCGTATCAGCAGAAACATTCATAAAATCATGAACTTATGATTTCCTATCATAAATTCAAATGCCCCTACTGACATTCCTATAGGGTCAGGCTCTTATGTCTCCATACAGACCACTCTATTTGATTATTCCTGTTTGTACATTTTCTACATCCTGATTTGTAAGCCCAGGAACCTCCCAAATTAAACTAAACAAAATCTCTGTCACGTAGGTAAGCAAATGAAGGTGTAGTAGGTTTATTAATGCCAGCAGGGTCAAGCAAATTGAACTTGGCTTTAGAACAAGAAAATGCAACAACATAAATTAGTTATTTTAATGAAATCTGCCTTTTGACCAAGCATATCATCATAACTTTAATAAGCACTCTCACATACTTTAATAGAGTTTACCTGATAAGCTTTGTAAAATAAAAAAAGTGAAAGCCTTATTTTAAAAAAGTGAAAACATTTAGTTCCTTTGAAACAAAGCAGAAAAAATCAAAGCCATTAATTCATCTAGAACCTTCTAAAGCCCCAGGACGAAGGAACATGGAAGAAATTCACCAGCAGTGACAAAAATGTCTTTTGGAAAGCATGCTTTTGATGCTCTCAATTAATGTTGCATTGTTACAAGACATGAATGAAACCCAAGTTTTGCTACATTGAAGAAAATGCAGATCAGCAATACCCTGAGGCATAGGGATTTATATAAGAGAGGTATTTTTGGAGTTCAGCTTTTAACAGCTTGATGATTTTTCTGGCCAGTAAATGGGTCTAATTTTGAAAAAGTGCTAAGCACTCAAATACTGATTCTTTGAAAATTCCTTTTAATAGTATTATGCAAAACTCAGTACTTAAGTCAATGTGATTTCTGATATAATTTAAAAGTAAAAGTCAGTGATGTAGGGCCTTCTCGGCCTTCTCTGTGTTCCCATAAAATTAATTCTATGATTAACACATGTAAAAAACCCCCATAAAGTAATATCTTTCCAGTTTGGCAGAAAAAATAGCCATCATCCAGGTTTGTTAAGAAGGAACTGTGAACCGATTCCCAAAAGATGGGGATATGCTGCAGAGGCAGCAATCAGCCATATTTCACTTCGTGCATAAGCAAGGCTGATACTGATGTTTAGATGGTATTGCCATTGTAATGCTTTAGTCTCAAGTGGACATTTCTTCCTAAAAGTACTATTTTGGGGGTCTGAAATTCCCATGCGTGGTTTTAACCAAGGTGTAAATTCTGCAATTTGAGGATATCAACAGATATATTCTTGAGTTATTCAGGAAAAGACTAAAATCACTGTACTGGCTGAAATTAGTAGAAAGATAATTGAAGATTTTTCCCCTGGCATTTCCAGAACCTCAATTTTTACACCTATTATTTTTCAAATTAATCAAAATAGTCATTTTGTGCCTATTCAAAAGACACAATGATTTAAAATAACTCTTCAATTTTGTAGGTGTAATATATGAAGTCGAAATCCAAAGTAGTCAGCCAAACACTGAAAAATACATCCCCGTTGCATTTAGTGTGAAAGCAAACACATCACTGCTCACTTTGTCAATCCTGTATTTACCAGAAACAACAAAAGCACAAAAAATACTTCTTCTTCCCCCTGCAGAGCTTCCTTAGGGTTTCTCAGTAAAACTGATACCTGAATGGCATGACCCCCAAAATGTTTATTCTTGTTGTAATGGAGATGTCAGGTTTATTCTCTATTTGTAGTAAAAACAATGAAAGAAATTATACTTTCCAAAGGAGAGTTTAGCAGCCTGTGTTACGTGGTGACTAAATCCATGATCCAAATGTCATTTATGCCAATGGGAAGCTTTCCCTTGATTTCAGTTGGTGATGACTTCAGCCTATCTATGATTTAGATTAAGCTATAAAGTACCTCAGGAGAACAATCTGTTCCAAGGTACCTAAGCTGGAATGAGCTATTGCAGCAGATATGAGGTATCTCAGCTAAATGACATCCCTCTCACAGACTGCTCATGCTCCATTCTAAACCTCACTCCATTGTTTTGTTTACTGTTCCCTGCCAGAAATTCTCTCCGCTGGTGGTATCTCAGCAGCCACAGAAGTTGATTTTCTCTTATTATGCAGCACCAATGCTCTCTGCATGACTGATACCTATTGTAATAAAATATCACTTTGCTCTTTAACCTCTGAAGTCCTTCACAAGAGGTAGGTAAGAAATGCACCTTTTCATTAGCAGAGCAGTAAAATGGCAGCTATTCAAAAGGCTGAAATCTAAGTCAGCCTAGCCACGTGAGAGGCTGCGCTTGGTCTGTCAAACATACATACATAATAGCTTTCCAAATTCCTCTCACAGTGAACAACTTAGCCTATACTCATTTCATGCACAGGTACCATAAGCAAAAATACCGCATACTTGTGCCAGTGCTGAAGCCCAGGTAAGGACCAGAAGCTCTTACCAGTTTTGTGCCTACACACATAGAACTTGCAGCTTGTGGCATAAACCTAACCTTGTTTTGGCTACAGGCTAGAGAGGCCACCAAGCAGAGCACCTGCCAGCCCTCCCCATAGTGTTCAGACACAACAGACTTATTTTGTATATCTCAAAGGCCAGTTTTGGATGGCTCTAAGGAACCAGCAATTTATCTTTTAGGAAAAATAAAGCCAATGAATTTTCAACTTCAGTGTCTCTCAGTAAAGCATTTACTTTACCATCACTGAGTCACAGCACTGGGCTAGAGCAACCCACTGAGAGAAGCAGAAGCTATTCACATCCTTTCAAGACTAGCAAAAACAGCAGCTATCTGCACAGTAAGAAATGTCTACAGCCCAGCCCATGTTACAGATTTTTGCCAAAAGGGATTTATCAGTCAGGGATGACATGTGACTTGTGACCAGCGGAGATACCCCCAAAAGCAAGCCTGATCTAGAAGTCAAGTTCCTTCATTTTCTTAATAGAGCTTATATTGGAAATCAGGTAACAATATTTGCAGGTTTTTTTTCTGTGCCTCCTACTCAGACCCTTAAGCTCCTAAAAATTCCTGTGAGAAGGAACTTCAATAGCAGCTTAATAGATGCTTGCTTCATATTTTTGCTAATGAGGCAGGCCCTGCTAACTGGAGCTTGGAAGCCAAGATGGTTTAGTGCTGGAAATCCTTTAACACATAAGACATATTACCCATATCGTGTGGCTAAAGGGTATTTTGCATTCAAGATAATTAACTTAATAAGGTATTGAGAACAATTTTTTAACCAACCAAAAAAGAGCTCCAATTTGGTGTGCAAGGGCTCCTTGTCTCTCCTGAGATAAGGTGGAAAAAACCACCCCAAACCTGTAACACAGCAGTAAGTACTGATCTGCCTTGCAGGGCTGCTTACAGTGCACTCAAGTGCAATATTAACATTTCAGGACTTCCAACGCTTATCTAGTCTCATCATAAATGATAGTTTGGACATGACTTGTACAGTATCCTAGCCAACTTGACAAAATCATGATAACAGATCTTGATGTTCTATATGCAAAAAGCGAAGAGTGAAAAACAAAGTGAAAGAAGAGCTTTTCTTGTACACTGAAACCAAATGCCCATGCTTGGGACTGAACACAAGACAATGGAGATGGCACTGTTCCTGCTCCTGATGAATTTAGCCTCTATCATGCTGACAGCTCATTAAAGCACATGGCTTGAAGAGTCACTCCCCATGCTAGAAAGGCTGGGGAGAGCAAGGAGGCTACAGCTGCTTTAAACACAGCAGATCTACTTCTGAAACTTATCATCAAGGGACTTTGTCTTTGAAGAACGGTTGTGGAATAAGCAAAGCACAGTGTAGGTACTTGATCATTTGCTCAAGCCCACTGTAGATGGAAAGGGGCAGAAACTGGGAGATACTACATGGTTCTCCACATTAATGCTATCTAGCTGGAGATGTCCTTGTGACATGGCTTCTGGCTCAGCGCAAACTCACAAACCCCTTATAGACGGAGTAAGGAGATGAAAACGGGGATGCCAACAGCCATGCCCAGTTCCCATGACTTGCTTGGCCCAGTCTGCACCATCCCCACTACCTGTTTGGCACGGCCATGCAAAGACCTGCTGGCATCAGGGCCGAGCATTCACAGCTCCTTTCACCACAAACAAGGCTCCACACAGACAAGGCTCACCCACACAGAGCGATCTGCAGCTCAGAGCCCTATTTAGACAGGCAGATATACATATTAAAAAAAAATCCTCTGCATTTTTAAAGGTGTTAACTACTCCTTACTGTCACTGCCTTCCAGCCACGACCAGTGCCCTCAGAGAGTCACTCACATGCTCAGGATCTTCCCACTTCAACTCCTCATGATTCGGAATATGCATTTCATCTAAGTTTATACAGCACTTTATTCTAATAAATAATAATTATACCTGGAGCGTGAAAGTAAGCACAAAAAGTATCAGCCTGGAGCGTAGGAGAGTTTTCCAGGAAGGTGGTAGGTAAGATATGGGCCAACACAAAGTTCGTATGCTGTTGTAATCTTACACTGACTATTTATAGAAGGGACGTGGATAGACAAGCATAAAACTCTCTTAATCACATGGGCTGCCAACCCATTTCTGAAAATCTGCTGTCTACTTGATCCCTGCTATGCTAAGGGAGCTTCTTTCTTAGGATGCTGGGCATGTTTGCTTGCTGTTATCTATGGTAAATCTTATACAGTTAAAGCAGCACTTTGTGAAAACAGTGCAGCATTCCAGAAATAGCAAGTCTATTTTCTGCAGCACTCTGTTAAAGTCCCGTAGGGCATTACCATCACGTACAGTAGCTTTTGTACAGTGAAACAAGTGAGATCTGCTAGGTTTTTCAAAGAGCATTAGTACTAAGTATTAAAATGCCTACTCCTACTTTATAAGTGTGCTTTGCTGGTTGCAACTTCTTTTTTATGAGTAACGTATTTCAACAAATCCAAGGCAGTCACCTCTCATCCCTGCGTTTTCCCTTATGGGCTGCGCCTGTGGATCTCACAGAAAGCCTCTGCCCTGGGCTCACGTCGGCCCCAGCTCACAGCCTCTAGCACAGGGCTACCCTCACTCTCCCCGTGCAAGCACCTGGACCTCAGCAAGCTGCAGCAGAAAACACTGCACGCAAGATAACGCAGTGAGTCCCAATAGGGTCACAGAGCCTTCGGATCAAAATGCACTGCAAACCCCTCTGCAGCACAGGCAGGGCAAGCACAAGCCACAAGCCTGCACAACGGAAGGAAGATGAATATTAATAGAGACTGGAGCAAGTTTCGCTCAGTTAAACAGGTACATTTACATTTTAGGGCAGAAATCAGGGCTACCACTTATATCTAGGAAATCAGGTACCATTCCCCTGCTTCTAAAACTCTGTACACATTTTAATTCAAAATACTTTATGCAAATATTCCAAATTAAATTATTCCAAGATTCTAAAAATTGTTTTATAAGTATCTGAAATCATCTTCGCATGATGTCAAAATCTTACTAAAAATAATAAAAATTACAATGATGAATAACATGGTTTACACTACATGTTCCAGGTGTCTAGGCACACAAGTGTATTATTTTTCTGTAGTCTTCCAAAAATCAGTAAACGATTAAGATTTGCAGTAAAATATCACATAGCTGTAGGGTAAAATGCATCATTAAAAAAAAATCCTCACACATTTCAGGATGGAAGCTTGGCAGCTTAACTGAAAACAAGCTGCACTTAAGTAATTTCTACATAGCCAAAAGGACAATATTCTCTGCAGAGCAAATATGTACTACAGCGTGGTGGCTGGAGACAGGAAACACGCTTGTGGTTTGGTTTGCTTCCAAGGTTTTTGTTTTATTTTAACAAACAGCTGCAAGGTGTTTACTCTGAAAATTTAGCACAAGGGCAAAATTCTCTATTGGTATAAATTAGCACCACACGTTTTGGTCATATTTTGCCTATTTCCACCAGAAAAGAATTTAGTGCAAGTTATTTAAATCCTACTGAAAAGCTCTTGCAGTGTGGGTGTCCTCCAGTCCTGCTGTACAGCTCTGCTAGCAATCAGCAAGTTCAAGGGGTTTTGGTCCAAGTCCCCCCGAGCAGGGGGAGGACATATTCACATGCAGAAGTCAATAAAACCTTTTCTGGCCTTTGGAATAATTGATCCTCTGTTCCCCACTGCAGTTCCCACTCATTCTTACTGAGTGACATAGCAGCACCACCTTGAGTTACTCTCCCATTTCAGTTGCACCAGGGAAATGCCATTCCAGGCATTGTCTACCCAAAGAAAGATTTCGTTGTTCAGATGAAAAAAAGTCAGGAAAAAAGTGACTTTAGGGGGAAAAAAAAGAAAGAAAAAAAATAAAGGAAAAAAGTAGGATGAACAGAGGGCAAAGAAAACGCCAGAACTTAACACCCCAGCACTGCAGTTCTGCACCATGGTTGTCTGCGCTTTTTGGAGCTTCTTGTGGCCTACAAAAAGTCTGGAGGCACAAGCTACCTTTGCTACTTCCACCCTGGCTCCTTCCTACCCATTCCAAGGAGGCATACAGGGGAGCACTCTGGGAACCTGGTTTCACCCATGACCCCCTAGGAGGATCCAACATTATTTTAGTAGCCTGAAGGGATAAGGTTTCTGTCCTACCTTAATTTTGGGGGGAAGCAGCAATCACAATTGGGACATTTAATCCCACTTAATGACAACTGGGATATTTAAAAGCTTAGCTCAACTCCGTTGATTCTGAGTTACCTCATGGACAAAACTAACCTCTCCTTCAAAAGGGGGTTTCAAATATCTTCTTGCAAACTGTATTACAAGAGTTCAGTGCAGGTCATGTAATAGCCAGGAATTCTGGGCTACCAAAAATAGTCCAGACATGCTGCAGACCTCTGCAGAAACAGGTCATTTCAAGCTGAGGTGCACATGAGGTAAAAAGATGGTGTGGGCATCTTTAATAACCCCTCCTGAGGTGAAAAGATTGGTGTGGGCATCTTTAGAAACCCCTTCTGGACCATCATGCATGGCAGTTAGTGAGCCTGCATGTATCTGCCTACCCTGTCATCTGCAGCTACATATTACACATGCTGTAGATGGGCACAAATAAGGCACGTGTGTGAACATGTCCTTTTAACAGGGAAACAGCATTTTCTAGGTGACAGCCTAGGTTTATTGTCTGCCAGTCACCTCACTCAATTATCGGGTAATACCAGGGCGGCTGCTCATGGTCTCTCAAAGTCTCATTGCTCAACAGTCATCCCTCCTTAGCCTCTGATTTTCCCATTCTTCAAGAAGTTATGCAGCTAGGCTCTTCCCCTCCTCAGCTCATGCCACCTGGGTAGAGTCTGCAGTTAGGCAAAAATGAGTTTTAAGAAAAACAAGGGCATTCAAAACAGTGCAAGACTTTAAATATGTGGCCAGGTAAAGCAAACCTGGAATCCACCAGCTGCTGTTCCCTGATTGCCCTTTTTCAGGAGAAAACTTGCCAATTATCAACAAAGTAATCACATACAAAGTGACCTATAAATAGCTGCAAGTACTGCCTTTAAAAGATAAGCCCCTTCACCACACTTTATCCTCCCGCAAGCTGCAGCTCTCATTGAAGCCACTGCTGCCCGGCCGTGCCTGTATCCCCACAACTGTGGGACACTGTGGGGTGAATTCCACAAAGCTCCACTGTAGATGTGAAGGGAGGATCTGCCCAGCCCTTGCATTGGCTTAAGTTTTTTAAGGACCACTTCCCTATGAGGGATGACCAAGATGGGTGCTGCATGGAAGACGGGATTGTCACTTCACTGCACCTGTCCCAGTTGTAACAGGAACAAATCTGGCTTTGGTTTGCCTCAAGGGCTTTAAACCATATTTTGATACTAGTACTACAGCACAGGAATTATCCTATTACAGTTAAGAGATTACTCGATATGCCTGCTGCTGCCAGCTAGTACAAGTGTAATGACCTAGATTCCTTATGAACAGCCAGCAGACAAATTAGTTGCAGCCACGTGCACCTGTTTGCTCTCCTATAACTAACTGCCTACATATTCAACAAGTTTTTCGCATAGCTACTCAGGCAGGTTAGTCAGAGGTTTCTATTCCACCAGTGATCTGAGCTGGGGAGAAAAGCTGTTAGAGGATTCCCCACATCCCTGCACTTGATGGTAATTACTTTACATAAGGGAGAAGCTGGCACGGGCCAGTTACCTGCAAAGAATGGCAACCTGGAGGAGGGGGAAACACAATAGCCTTTCACATGATGATGTTTTTCTGCATGTTTAGTTGAGCCTTTGATATACCAGAAGAGCTTGCCCATGTCTGATTAGTGACCTCCTTGTAGAAATGCATGCCACACTTGACACACCACATACTGGGAAACCTGTCCTGCTCTTGGGACAGCAAAACTGAGGGGAATGGGTATGAGGTTGCTTAGTCTGAGGGGCTCAGAAACCAAATGTGTTTCCAGAGGAGCTCTGATAAAATGAGATCCCTTGCAAAATACTGGATATGGTTTTACTACCAGAACATGCAGAGGGAACAGAGAGAAGGAAGGTGGATGAAAACACCTCAGCTCTGCTTATTCATTCAGATGAAGGTCTTTACCATTCTATTCTGCATTTTCTGAATAATCCTGCCATGAAGACCTAGGATGCACCTCGATGTACTTAGGTACCTAGTCCCGCTGAATGTAGTCAGTGTTTAGTGCACAGGCTCCCTATAGAGCGCACAAGGATCCAAACCAGCACATTCATCTCAGTACTTACAACAACTTTCAGCTAGGGGACAGGACAGGCTGAACGTGGATGTGTCACTGGGTGATACGCAAAAATAATCCCGGGAACAGATGTAGGCCTCTCCTCTCCCAGGTAAGTGCTTTTACCATTCATCTACGGAGCCAAGCTCGCTCCTGTGAACATAAGTGGTTTGGTCCCAGGAACACTGCATGCCCTCTGCACAGTGGCCCAGCTTCAACTGCAGGAGGGAGAAGCAAAGTCTCCACTCACTCCAAATACCCTCTGCTTTAGTAGTTACATCACTCCTGGGAAGCCGAAGATGAACTGCCTAAGGAGGCAGAGAGCTGAACCTGGGTGATTAATTTCCTTTGAAAGCACACCCATTTCGAGGCCAGCAGTTTTGCAAAGAGCAGTGGTGGTCTGCGGAGACCTGCCTAAGGAACAGGCTAGAAACACCCACCATAGCTTCCACTAAGCTTGCTAGATGGCACAAACCTTGGTTGCAACACAGACTGTGGCCTATCCCTGCCAAAACACCCAACGAGCCAGACTCCATCCTACCTCAGCCCTGATATTGCATGTTTGGACACCACTGCCCTAAACAATCATTAAAAAACACTCCAGAAAAGTGGACTCAGCCAGAGGTTTAAAAGTGAGCAACATTTGCAACTGTTTTTGTGAGGGCCTTGCTCTTGCACAGGTAGGTTAAATAGGGTCTGGGGACTAGTGGATGGAGGTTCTCAGGACCCTCTCACGAAGCAGTGTTTAGTTCTTTGACACAGACCTGTTCAGTGCTGCCAACAGTCATGCTGCGCTGGGATGTGCAAAAGCACAACTCTAGGTGTTGGGGGAACTCTCTGGTCAGGAGAGTGCCTAAAGAACAGAGGCACTTGAGAGGTCAGAAAGCCAGAGGTGATGTTTTTTAAGTCATGGTTTTAGATTCAGGTACTGAAATTATTCCTATGTCTTGCCCTTGAGGCTTATTATCCTTTATTGGATCTAGCCCCCAGTACTCAAACACTTAAGACACGGGAACAGAAGAAATCTAAAGACAGACTGTTACTCCCGTGATGTGATTAAAAACTCCTCACCACCAGTTTTGCGCACCATGAGGAAGCAACTGGACCAGGCAAAGCAATGCCATGTCAGCCAGGAGGAGAGTTCAATGCGTATTTAATGCTGGCCCTTGCCAGAGGTGAGAGCACCACCGGCTGCACATCAGCCTGCACATCATTAGAGGCTTTCTGCTTGTTTACACAAGATAAATGACCACAACGCAGTCTGAGTGAGTTGGTCTGTGATTTCCTCAGGTATGCCGCTGCCCAAACTGCTTGGCCAGACTGTCATTTGGCAGAGATTTTATTGTCTAAAATCAGGGATACACAATGGCTGGACAACAGCTGCATTCTGCCAGACCTCAAGGCCTAATCCAAAAAGCCCCCAAAATGGGCTGCAGCCAAAAGCACATGTGAACAGTGAGACATCTGGACAAGCAGAGCCCCTCACTGTCTTCGTCTTAAAACTGTCACAACTCTATCCAAAGGGGAATTGGCTTAAAGCGCTGGTGTTAAACTATTAGTCATTTATTGTAAAATTAATCCCTCATTTAAACTGCAATCCCTCCAAACCCCTGCTTCCAAGCCTTCCTTCTTGTTACCTCTTAGTTCTTTTCTTTTAATAAAAAAGGCAGCATATCTCTGAGAGCCGCAGTTCATTTCAATCTCCAGATGTACAAACATCGCTGTAAGCCAGTTTGTATGTCATAAAAGAAGAACTGATGGGTTTTATCAAAAACAAACATATGCACACATACACACACGCTCACACACAAAACAAAACAGAAAAAACACAGCGGGGGGACAGGAATGCCAATCTCTGAGTTAAAAGGCCATTTGAGGCCTCAGAAAGTTCACTTTGTTCCTTGTTAACAGTTAATAAAATTTTATCCCCAGCTATTACTACATAAAAATAACTTCTGCGTTCAAGCACATGGTTTAAGGAAACAATACTCCAGTGTCATAATTAGCTTAAATGAAGCATGAATTAGAAATACTATAAAAACGACAACTTGTACAATATCATCACAAGTTATTTTAATTATGTGCAATTCCATTAAAAAGGAAGAGCAATTTGATAAAGGTAGTGGTTTTTTTTAAAAAACAAATCACTATTTTTCTACAAATTCATGTATCCTTACCTTACATAGGGAAACATGACATACTGAGGGGTGAAATCTGGGCAAGTTCTCATACAGAGATTTCTGGCCATTCAGATTAAATATAAAATGTTAAAACATTAAAACTTTTCATGAAATGGAAAATCTCAGAAAAAATCCTGATCAGAAGTTTCAAGGCTGAATTAAATCTAAAAACTAAACCCAGAAGCAAAGAACTTTTCATTTGCTTTGTTGACTGAATCTTTAGAACAGGATTTACCCTCCATCTCGATGACTAGAAACTTGATTTCTAATGAAACTGTGCTTTTTATAACCACATGACTCCTGGAGCTGGAGTTTTATGGAAAAAGCTATGAAATATCACAAGTCAAGATAAAATGCGCGGTACCTGTACTTAGTCCCTCACATTGGGAAACTCTGTTTTGTGAGATTTTGCCCTTTTTCTTCCTTTCTTTCATAAAACGGCTCTTCTGTATTCTTGAGTATACTGGAGTCTCTCAAAGGACTGCAAGATGAGGAGTGGAGGACACTGGGCTGCCCCCGGGGTGCTGCCACTTTGATTTTCACCCGGGGGAACCACTCTCACAATATTGACAGCCCTTGTGCTTCCCCAAAAAACATGAGCCCTGCGGCTTCAGAAAGACTGCCTTGCAAGGGCTCCCTTCCACAGCATGCCTTTTCCCAAGGGTGAATGAAGGCATTTAAGAGCCCTCATCTCTTGTGACCATGCCATTTGGGTGGCCGAGAGCACAGGGGAAGGCTTTCGAGATGTTGTTTCAGTTGTGGACGTGCATGCCTACAGTTAGCTACCCGTCCCCCCACCACCCGAGTGGGCCTCTCACAAACCACGGGGCGGCGGGTGAGGGCCACACTACGGAGCAACCCCCAGGCAGGGCCTTGGCTTGCCCAACAGCCAGTTCTGCCTCAAACACTGTAAATCTTCTCCTACCGCCCACGGCGCCAGTTTCAGAGGGACTCGTTACCCCATTATCCTCTCCCCTCACCTCCCTTTTGCAGCCTTCAAGGGAACCCCCTCCCACCCAAACTGCAACACCTGCATTTGAGATGGAAGGAGGCTGGGACAGTATCTGGCCATGCTACCTCCCGTCCTGGTTTTGAGCCCATCTCTCCCCACGCCACCACCACTGGTGGTGTGTAACTGCTTTGAAGACAAAACCCCACACTGATCATACCTGTGAGGCACACACAGAAATGGGCACACACACAATATGGCGGCCTTTGTCTCTCAAAGCCCCTCAGATTTAGCCACGAGGCGTCATCCGTCTCACGCCATCCCAGGGCTGTGCCCTGCAGCGGGGTGGCCCTAGGCCATGCCCCACATGCCACCAGCAATGGCACCATCGATCAGCCAGGCTGTGGCAGCCCCAGCCAAGGGTCCCGCTTCTCTGCCTGACAGGTTTTGCTGTGGTGACCGATCGGGACAGGTGCCCCAGCAGCGGGGTGGCCTCAGCTGGGTGGGTGCCATCCCCACTGCACACTCTGACAAATGCTGTCATGGTCCCCGGGGGGCTGCATGAGAGCAACACCTGCCTCCGCCATGACGGCTGAGGGGACAGTGGCTGCTGGGGGCGTACAGGCCCATAAAGGCCTTGTCCTGTGACAGCCAGTAAATAAAATGGCTGTGGGGTGTGACGGGGTGGCAGGCGCTGCCTCTCGATGCCCCCTGTACCATTCCGAGGTGCTGAACTGCATCAACCAAACATGCCTTATGTAGGTTATTTTGCTAGGCGAAATTATTTGCTACCATGGAAACAAGTGAAGAATGAGCAAAATCATTACAACTGAAATACCTATTTAACAAGTTAGTTACTTGCAATGAACTTTTATTCCCTTCCTCCCCGCAACTGGATTTGCCTGAAACATCAAATACTCATCTTCCCTGTGAAAAAGAGACAGTTAAGGCCTTCTGGCAATTTACATTTATTAGAAGACTCTATTTTTGTCTTCATCTAGTCACATAGCTTGGATCATCCACATGTCTTCTGACTAAAACCCTGAAAACACAATGTCCAAGGCTTTGGGAACACTCTGTATTTGACTAGCGCCAAGTGGAATGTATTACTAGATTACACATATGATCTTCGTTATCTGGGATATTTAGCATTTGGCATGGGACCCCTAGAAGATAACATGCCAGAATCACTTACTGTGCGTTGGGAGAAGAAAGAGCAGCTTCTCCGTGAATGGCATAACACTGCTTCCACATACAGAAGGGGAAAAAACACCCTGGAAACTTGTAAAATCCTCAGTTCTTACCTTTAATTTCTTCAACCATAAAAGCGACATAATAAAACTGGGTGGGGGTGACTTTTTAGGTACTTCCTTTTCAGGTTCTTTAAAGATTTGTTCATAAAACCTTTTAAAAATTATGCTCAATTTTTTTTAAAACAGCCCCTGCTTCTAGTTCACACCAAAATAACATTATAAACACGCTTCATGCTGTAATAAAGAGTAGTTTCATTACTGATATTTTAACACCTTTAGCATGTAGATACATGTATCTATAAATGGTCATGCAGACTCAGAATTTGTGAAATTATATTAATAAGTTTCAGCATGTAAAAATATCACTTCCAAAGATCTGGTGACGTATGTATTAGGAAAGGGGAAGCTGTTAGTGACTGCTGCACAGAATTTGGCTGTCCCTGTGAAATACCCGAGATGCGAGCAGAAGTCCGCCAACGCAGAGCAGAAACGTGGTAGCTTGGGCTTTGTCACATGTGAAAATTGTTTTGAGGGACAGCAGAACAAAGGCTGAAAATTTGGCTGGAAACAATTCTTTGTTATTCTATATCAATTACTTTGAGATGACAAGACCTGATGCTTAAATTCAGGCCTCAGACATCTCTGTTTCAAGCCCATAATTTGTGTTGCACTGAAGTATATCATTAAGTAAGTTGTGCAGTTTTCATTAAAGGACACCAAGAAAAAAGTAAGAGAAAAATTACAACTGCGGAACAGGTCCAGGGCCAAATATAACTAAGCCGAATCCTTTGCTGATTTCATACACATTAATGGAGTTAACAATCAAACTTATTTTTCCTGCATCTGAGTATCAGCCAAGAAAAATATCAAAAACTTACTTTTCCAATATATTTGTAAAATAACTTTGCTCAAAGTGCTTCCAAAGAGGACATCGGATGATGTGAAACAGTCCTTACATGCCTATTCATCACTATTTTGTGAAGAAAGAGAAACTGTACAGAAAAAAGGAAAAGAAGCAAGAAAGAGGCAATGAATAGCCTGCATATTTTTCTCTCTTGGAAGTAAGGGCCCAAATTCCACTATAATATCTGTATTATTTACCGTGTTTTCTGCTGCTTGCAGTTACAGTCAAGTGAGGCAGGGATTACAGCGTGGTTGCACATCTGCGCACGACTGTGCCATACAGCCATCCCAGAATTCTTCTGTAGGCCAAGTATCTTTTAACTCCTTTTATATGGCTGACATGGTAAGGCAAGATTTGCAAGGAAGGCTTAACTTTCATTAAACCAAATGATACAGCTGTAGAAAAAGAAGACAAGCTTTTAAGCACACAAGACTTTCAGATTTGCTTCTCTTTCAGGACTGAAGAAGAGGACAACAGCACAAACAAGCATCTGCTTTTTGCAGCTAGATCATCTTGCCTCACTTATATCCTCGTGCCATCACAGCTACAACACCACTACCGTTAAAAACCTTAATGCTCTGAATGCTAAATAGCCATGTCCAGACGTCACAATGGTTTCTTTGAATAAATACCATTAATGAACTTTAAAATGCCACAAAGTAAGTCTGTCCAAAGTGGGTGCCACCACATTTTATGAAAGTGCCCTGTATATAAAACAAGGACACCTGACATATAAAGTGGTATAAAAATACAAACTGACTTGTGCTTCTAAGTATTTCCTGCCCTTTTGAACTTCTGCACTTGTTCATTAATTTCAACAAATATTGAGGTGAGCCAGCTGCTGAGGTGAGAGGATTCATATAAATCCTGCACAGATGTTTGCTAACTTCAGATAGGAGCTTTATTATCTACAAGTCATTAATCAACCATTAACAAGTAAGTGTTATGGAGTCCCAGTATTAAGGTTCACTGCCAGAGGAGAATAAGGGATTTTGCAGGCTAGCTGTGTCTACAAGAAGGAGAACTAAGAGCTGAGACAGGCCTGAGATAAAACATTTGGAGGAGATTAGAAAACATGAGAAGTCATTTTGTTGCTCTTCAGCTCGCCTTAAGAGAAAGCACTTCACAAGAGTTAAGCATTTACACAACAAACTGAGTGGAAAGTTCAAACTTATCAATCAGTTTGGTGATGAAGAGGAATGTGTTTTGCACAGCCAAACAAGGAAGTTAGGCACAGGTGAGAACTACTGCTCCTGTGAACAATAATAAACACCATCCAAAGTGTTACGCTCTCACTGACAGACTTTGAAGCTACAGAATCCCCTGCTCTGGCTCCAGGGTCCTCAGACTTCACCCGATACCTCTCAGTATGGCCACAGACTGCAGTTCAAAACAACAGAAGCAGCTAAATTGTTGTATGCCACAGGCAGAGGACAGACATGACTGAGGCAGCATCCATCAGTTGTGAAAGCTGCAGGGTCTGTCAGGTAGACAAAGCATTGCCCTTACTGCAGAACAAGGAAACATTTTCCTCTCTTCACCCCTCTCCACCACAAAGTTTCTGCCAACTAGCCTTACAAGAAAATCCTTCCACACACCAGATCTGGAAATAATTTTGATACGGGCTATACACGCAAGATGTATTTATACTTAAGAAAGCGTAAAATTCTTAGGTGAAAATGGACATGCTGAGTATTATCCCACTCAGTGTCTCTCCATCTATATCCAATTTCTGATACTTATGGAGCAGGCAATAAAACAGACAAAAAAATAAAAGTGAAGAAAAATGTTCATGTCTGAACCCCAGCAGGCAAATGACAGAAGACTGAAATATAAGCATCGAATATAGTTAATTCTCTTAATATTGAGGAGCAAGTCTTAAGACAGCTTGAAGGGAAGACATTATGGAGACATAAGTGTATAAACTGCAGGAAACCCTAAAGTCCAAGGGCTGAGAGATCCCATCTCCTGTCCCCTGTACTCTCCAGGTATTGCTACTCCCCATAGCAATAGTCCATCTCTAATTTCACAACCTCAGTTATGAACATGTCATCTATTCCCAAAAGGTGGTATCACAATTATGAACATAGCTACAAATAAAAGGAAGAAATAATAGTAAATGAAGAATAAATATGGTAGTACAGGCAATCTAAACAAATCCAGTATTCTCATGAAGGGGCTACAAAATACCCATTCATCTTGTTTGAAAGACCTGGAAACAAAGTCATGGCTGCAGAAGAAATTTTACAGACAGAGCCAGAACACGTTGCTGGCTCTCAGTCCTAGGCTCAGGCCACTAGACTACACAAAAAGGTGCAAACGCCTTTAGGAATTCATTTCTAAGTTTCCTCTTTTATGTCATAGCCAGCAAAAAAGACCTGCAAGTAGTTTCAAGTCATTTTCCTTTCCTATGTTGCAACTCTGATGTTTTCACAGAATACTTTCACAGGTTTCTGAAATACTGTAGAATTCTACACAATGACAAATATGAAACCAGGTATTAGTTAGATCAAACACAAAAAACTTCCCAAGCTTGCATACTGATTACTTAACACAGCACAGAGTAGGAAAAAATACTCCTTACAAAGCCATATTTTAATTTCCCTCAATAATGTTTCTTCATAAAGAGCTCTACACAGCTGGAAGCACTAACAGCGTACCAGATGGTTCCCTTCTCAATAAACACTTATGTTTTGTAAGTTTAAAGTCTAATGAACTGTAGTGCAGGAAGACAAAAGTTATGTATGCAGAGTGGTTCAAATGGCAGGTCAGGGCTGGGGCTGGACAGGGGACTAGCTCCACAGAAACTCCCATTTCTGTGGTAGCTTTATGTTGGCGTAGGGAAGGAGGAGAAATGGCTGATCCTGGCAGAAGATGAAGACAAAGAATGCTGAATGCTTCACACCCCCACACCCCCACATACTCAGGCCCACAAGTGCTAATGCTGGACAGGAGAAGGCTGTGACCACCAGATCCTGGCCCACAGCATTGTCCTAAACCAGCAGGTGCTTCCAGAGCCCTGGAGAGCCTGTACCATGCAGCAGGCCATGACAGAAACTTAGCTCAAATTAAATTGTACAATCCCACAATAAGCACGCCTGAGTTATGCCTGGCACTGCATAAGCATACCAGGCAGAAAGTAGGAAACAGTCATCTTCTTCTGCCCAAGCCATCTCCCCAGCAGGCAATCATACTGAGCAGCCCAAATGTTGCATGCCTGGTTGCAACTTGCGGAGCCGCTCTGCTTGTCCAATTGCATATAAACAGCTTAGTGTGCCAGCACTGCAGAAACTCCCTCTAGAAGATCAGCCAGCATCTGGGCTGGGTCTATCACATCTTCCAGCAGGCTTTATAGTTGTGCAGCTATCGAGAAGCCTGGATTGTGTTCAACAGCCTGGTGCAGATAATAGCTCAAAAACATTTCAAGTTTTGGGCTGAGAAACTGGAAAACACTACAGCCAGAAAAACTCATTGACTCACCTTGAGACTGATCTAGATCTGTTAAGCGCTTTGACAAAGATCAAAGATGGTGCAGACTGGCGTCTTTGGGCCAAACTCTTCATTTTCTGATTGGAAAGAGAAACAAAATGAAATCATAGGTGAGATTGGGAACAATAACTGCATGCATACAGACTTGCCGCAGCCAGACTCCAATTTCAGACCATGGGAAAAAGGTTGAGTTATTGCCATCAGCAACCCTGAAGGGGGAAAATGTTTGTAAAATATCACATATTGAGAAAAACAGGAGCCAGCGATAAAGAAAAGCTGATAATTAGTGTCTATATACAGATACCTGAGGTACACTGCACACATGAAATAAACACCTAGAGCTTGTCTTCAACCACTTTTTGTCCCTTAATATTCTATTGTACTTTAAATTTATCAAATATCCAGATGGTGGTTCAAATTTCAAATGCTTCATACATTTCTGTGTCAGGTCTGACATTTACCATAAATCAAGGTTTGGATTCTACCCACCTAACCTTATGTGCTACATTGGGCTACCTTTTTCTTCCAAATCTTTAGAGATGAGGGCATTTTCCTTCCCTACTAATCTAGCTGGAGCATTACGTCTTGTGTCTCCTGATTATGTATGGGACAAAATAGGAAAGTGAGAGGCAGGGCAGTTCTTAGCACAGAACTAGGAAGGGAATGGGAAAAAGGAGATGCTCAGAGAAGGTAGCAGGAAAAAAAAGACAAAGCATAGGGAAGACATGAAAATGTCAGTGGCTATCAAGGGAGCATGGATTCCCATTCAGTGAAGTTGAATACCACAATAAAAATACACGTTTCCCTGAACACAAAGGTATTCACCACTGTATCCTTTCCCTCTTGCAGCCAGAAGCAGGACAAAGGAGTCCTGACCCTAACTTTGGAGCTGCTCTCTAGAACTGGTTGTGCAACCTGCTGCCAAGGTGCATGACCTCTCCTCTCACTGACACTCTACCAGATGGGTGGTTGTTACCTTATTTAGCTCAAATATTTTTTCAGAATAAACTGGTGAACAAAAGGACCAGGGTTGAACTCCTCCTGAGACCCCGACAGTACAGTATGCAACGCTAGAGCGGTCCCTTACACCAGCTTGGTAACCACTGAGAGCCCACAAACAGGTCAACCTTTGACAGTCATGAAGTCTCTGTTCTCAGCTAATTGTAAAGCAAGACTTTCTTCCTTTATACTAAAAATAACCACTGACTACCAGGAACGGGTATGTTAGGAAACAACTGATTCTTCTGCCAGTGTATGTGCTCAATGCGGCACACATTTTGTTTGGGCAGGTGCACAGCATGCTCCCCTCAGAGAAATGAAACTCTACAGTGCTACGTGCTTTACTTGCTTTTAACAAGTGCATTTCTTTTACTCATTGCAGTGCATTTGTTATCATGTCATTGTTTTGGTTCCCCCTTTATTAATGTAAAGCGCGCTTGTTTGTTTTGTCAGACACTCAGTTACAGCTATTGTGCAGCAATTGTTATAAATTCAACTGTGTAATTTCAATTCACCTTTAAAAATCATCCCCTTCTCCCTCTTTCTTTCATCAAAAAATAACCTTCTCAAGACTGATAAATTAAGCCTGGGAATGTTTAGCTGTCTTCTATCCAATCAGAAAATAACTGGATAATAACTTAATAGATGACTAACAACATAGATTCCCATTTTTGCTAGCTTTGAGCAAAAAAGAAAGAAAATACTTTGCTAAATTTTTCTAGTGAATTAAATCGGTTTGTCTTACTGATAGCAAATCTGAGAAGCTGTTAGCATTTTAAAAAGTAGCATATCTACAAATATGAAGGCAAGAAGATATCTGTGTAACAATGCAGTCTAACATCCTACAGAAGACAAGCCACAGACTTCCCCCAACCAGCATTTTTTGTAGGATATAAAGCTTCAACTCCCAATTGGAAATTTAATGCAAGTCTGATTATTGGGCAGGTGGCTTTTAGGGGGTGGTCAAAACTAGAGCATCTCAGCTCCTGCGAATGCAGTGAAGGTTTGGTTATGTTTTCAAAGAGATCTTAAAATGCTTTGGCTTCTCAGGTCTGAAAAGGAAGCCACTGAGAAAAATGCTGCATTTTAAAATCTCTTTCAATTATGGCAATTTTTTTCATGCTTGGTTTAGCAGCACTGAATAGAGCCTGTGGCAGTGAGATTCCAGTCTTGACTTAAATATCTGAGGACCAAGGTAAAGATTAGGACTACAGCAAGTTTAATAAGAGCTCAAATGACTGGCAGAGTCACAGAATAATTCAGGTTGGAGGGGATCCAGGAGGTCTGTGGTCCAGCCTCTCTGGACCTGCTGAGAGCAGGCTGCTCCAGACCGCCTCCAGTCCAGGTCTATGTTATCTCCCAGGATGAGATTCCACAGCCTCACCAGGCAGCCTCTTAACACAGACCTAAGCTATTAAGCAAAGCTTACAAAAAAGAGCCATAAAACATAAAAAGATCACTGATGAGATTTGGAAGAGGAAATTTTTCACAGCAAATGTGAAGTGAGTCAGGTCAGCTGTATGCAAATAAAAACATTACACAGAGACATTGACTACAAACAGAAAGGGGTTTTTTGGTTTTATTTTGCTATGTACAGAGTTTGGGAAGAGAAAATAAGTGACCATCATGATAACTTGAATTAATTTACTTTGAGAAGGAAGAGGACAAATTAATTTTTGGCTAAGCTGGACCCAGATGCCTGCTCTTCTCAGTTTCACTGCGTTGATGTGTGCAAAGATGTCACCCTGGCAATGTGGAGAGGAGAAGACACATCCTGGACAGCTGTAGTGAGAGCAGATGTTTGGGAGCAAAAGGAGATGCAATGACCAATTATCTAAGCATGGGACACAGAGAAGCATTTCTCAACATGTGTCCCACATCATAACCTCCCATTTTTTCATGTAAATATTAGAAAGGTCAACACAGAGAGAAATCCTCATACTTGCTGGCTGAGTCACACCCATGTGAAATGTATCATAAAATCAGTATCTATAATGAATGTTTACAGTGTGCCAGATGCAAAGATGATAACCTTGTATCAGTCAGGACAAACTAGAATTATTTTTGCCTTCCTCATGTTCAAAAGCTTGAGTTCCCACTCCCCTCCCCTCCGATTCAGGTTGAACTTCATAGTTTCTGCATTTCTGGTGGTGGTTGTCTTGACTGCTTTTTTAACAGAAACAAAAAGGTTTGCTTTTTCAGTTGTTGGACTGGTGGTAGTATTTGGCCAGTTCCTCATCTGGCATAAACAGACATAAGGTTATAGATTTCAAAAGAATTAATTTACACCAGATAAAGATCAGACCTACACTCTGAAACACTGTTTTGTAAACTGTGATGGTAGCTGGTTCATGAGCAGTTCAGCCCACCATGCTTAGGACAGTAACCTTGCAAACCATCACTGAAAATGTGCTGTCTCCCCTCAGGAATAAGAACCCCTCAGGATTGCAGGATTACAGTAGAACTTTCACAAGCATCTCACAAGTCATCAGCTGGAGGAAAAATCTACTCCTGACTGCTAATATTCAACTAATTTTGCCTTGCAGTTGAAATGGATAATGGTATTATAGGGAATTTATGTAAATTAATATATTGCTGAGTTACGATATTCATTCCCATTCTGTGAAAAAGGTAACATACAAAGCATCTTGACGATGTCTTCAAAAAAATTGGAACTGAAGATAAAGCACTCTCTTGTACTTTGTGTGTATCACTCAACTATATTAAGCTCATAAAGAGAATGGCAGAGCATGAATTAAATAAAGAATGTGTGAAGAAATTCATGGTACTTACTATTCCTTTTGTGATCACAAAAAACTCAAGTAACAGATACACAGTGTTTATAATATTTTACAAGTATCTAGAGATGTGAAAATCTATGCAACAAACAGATACGCTGCTGCATCTACAGCAAAGGTGCAGGAGGTGGACTATTGCAGGGGCTGTGTGCTGTGATTCCCCAGGAGCACGCTGCCCACGCTGCCAGGTTATGGTGCCTGACCGGTAACTATGGTCAGAGACGTGCAGGAGGATTCCTCTCACCCAGCCTCTGACTCGCACACCTGAGCTGTTTGCCCTGTGCTCCTTTTATAGTCAATAGAAAGAAAAGGACACATTTAGTGCACAGTTCATCTTGTCCTAAAAGTGCTAGAAGTTTTCCTCCACTGACTAAAAGAAAACTAAGGTGACCAAGAAAATTGAGTTAATAGCTCAATCCTCTCCTTGCTATCTGAGCAAAGGACAGGGAACAGATAAATTTGTGAGCTCAGTAACATAAGGAACAATTGTCTTCTCAGAGAGTGGTTTGAGCTTAGGATGAGAAAATGATATTACCCAATGTCTATTTAAGAGATTCATACACGAAATAGTGGAAAAATGTATTCAGTTCCTGACTGACAGGTGAACGCAGCAGAAATGCCTCCTCAGGAATGTGCAGACACCCTTGTAAAAGCCTCCCCAGAGATGAAAGGATTTCAGGCTCCTGATTTACAGGCTGGCTCAAGAAGTGGGTCAAGGCTGGGGCATCTGCCTGGGTCATTTAACTGGGTGACAGGGACAACACTCAGATGTGCCAATACCTTGAGCTGAGGATTGCACTCAAGTGGCTAAGCTCTCCCTCTCACTGCTTTATTCTTCTGGTAAAAGGAAGTCTGATTTTAACAAAGCCTACTCTTTAAAAGTATCTAAGTTAATAACCATGAGGGATTTCAACCATGCAGACTCTGTTCTTGTCTGAGCAACAAAACCCACCTGTAGCACGCCATTTCTGGTTTAGCCAGACATGAACCAAAGAACAGAGCACAAACCTTTACCAAAAACTGTAAGGCAAAGTTCAACTAACTGCCTGACAATCAAAAAATCTAAACAATCCTCAGCACCTAGCAGTTAATTTTCCAGGACCATTGGGCATCACTCTTTCCCCTGTATCACTGAGCTACTTAGGAGAGGCAGTAAATCATTTTTTCCTACATGCTATAACCCAGTATTTGTTAGACTTACAGTATATGGTTGTCTAAAAATACCAGAAATAACAAAAATCTCTTATACTTTGGTAGAGCAAGAAATGGCCCTGTACTGACCTATAACATTCCTGAGCCCTTATAAACCGGGTGAGAAGATGACTGCATTTGAACTGCTGGCTCAGGCAGCAGAGATGTCTAGGTCCCACGGAGAGCTCATTTACCATAAAGGCAGAGCAGGTGACAAAACTATGTGCTTTTGTTTATGCTGGCAGAATACTTTTACTTACAAGGACTTTCCTAAAAAGAAAGCCATTTTTGGATGGATAACTGAGGAGAAAACAATTGCAGGGGCACAAGAGGAAAGAGCTATCAACACAGTGGAAGCAAAAGCACATCATCATGGAGCAGCAGCTGCTAGAGCACAGAGCAAAGACAGAGACTAAAGGCCATCTCAGAGTAGAAAGAAAAATGGATGAAAGAAACTAGGAGCAAAAGATGTTCTACCAACTACCTCCCAAAGGATAGAAATCTTTGGAAACACTGATATGGATGTGTTCAAAAGATCTCACCCATCTACGTCAAAAGCTGGAGGTGTGGAAGATTACTAAAAATGTGGAGGAGAGGAGCGCCAAATAGTTAGCTTATGGGTCCTACTGTCAGCTGCACTGCACCCACAGTGCTCAGACCAGCGACTCTGGTTGTGGTGGTTTTGATGAAGCCCAAAGTTTCCTTTCAAGCCTGACACAAAGCAGGAAGGTTAACACATGGACGTGATTCTGCCCCAGTTTCTGTACAGCAAGGCTTTCTCGGGAGCAGTTTACAGATGACAGAGAGAGGAGATTCCCCCCACTCCACATGGATACTACAAGCAGCATTAAGTAAACAAGCAATAATTTGATATATGCAGTTCATGGGTATTAGATTCCACATGACCTGCCAACTCCCTCTCTTCCCTACTGCCACCATGAGGGACAAAAAAACCCAAACCAAGACTAGGAAACTCAAGAACTAGAACACACTGGTTTATGCATAATTTTCAGTTTTTCTTACGGACAGACAGAGGAAGGATTGCTAATGCTAGTTCATAATTAAAGCACCATCAGGAGGCAAATCACAACAGCAAGTTATTGTAAGCCAGCACAGCCTGCCAAGGTGATTTCAACCTAAGGACCAACTATGCAGATGACTTCATTAAAATAGGGGCTTTTTCAGTCTTCATCAGAGAAAAAACTGCTACAGCATATGTCTGTGGGATGACAGGAATTGTCCATCACTTCACTAAACAATGCCAGAGTGTTCCTGGACAGCCGAGATTCTGGAAGCAACTCACCAGATCCTCAGCCAGGATCATAGTAAACAGGACAGAGACTTGCAGGAAGATGAAAACTCTGCTTAAGGAGCTTTATGTTAAAAAACTTATATATAATGGTATGAGATCAAGTTATCATCAAATATAATGGCAAATACATACTTGATTCATCTTTGCAGAGTCAGACGAGTAAAGGGATGAAGATTATGTATGACTACCTTTACTCTTCCAATGCTGTTAATTTGCTTGAATTTTATCCAGTGAACTGTTGCTGTACTTGTGATCAGAATCACAAAGAAACACATTTTTATGGTAATGTGATACCATATTTCAAGTCTCAAACCATAAATACTATTTTGCTTAGGGTGCAAAATGGTTAATTTTCTGCACACGTTGTATGAGTAAATATTAAAAATTGCCGAGCCTCCAAAACATGATAAGTAGTTACTTGAAATCTTCAAGGAGGCAGCAAAAAATCCTAAGAGTGACTCCTTGTGTTACCAAATATTGTCTTATGTAAAATACTCAGGGTTGGTTGGAATCTAGCCCCTCTAAGAAGAGAGAAGTAAAACACCAGGAACTTATAAATACGGCTAAATGACTGCAGCTGCTACTGCTGACACAGTTATACTGGCATAAAAGACGTCTCTGCTGCATAGTTTGTTTTGATAAATTTGTAGAAATAAGCTCTATCAGTATAATCACTCTTACTCATGTTACTTCAATCCACTTCAGAGTTGCATCAATTTACTGGTATTGGTTACTAAACTAAACAGTCAGTACAAAACTTCTCTGTAGGTCAGCCACACATAGTCCAGTGACTCCAGTAAGTCCAGCAAAGGAGGGAATCTGGTCCAGAATTTTCCAAAAGCATTAACAAAACGCTGCACTTCAGTGTCACCTTTTATCAGGGTGTTTTGAATGCCTTCTAAGCATTTAACAGGGAGAACCTCCCAGTGTCTGTGAGGTAGGTTAGCAGTTCAAACCACTTTGCATGTCAAGAAAATTAAATGTTTCCAGGAAAATAGCTGAAATGGTCACACAAAATACATGAAAAAAAGTCCTAGACAATTTCCGTCTCTTGGTCCTATGATGTGATCAAGCATGTGATCCTTCAGCCAAGCAGAAGATGAAGTAGGAGTTCAGACAACCACAGAACAATGTAGCAAAACTCAGCTAAATAAATTTAATTTGAGAAAGGTATAGTCACGATAATAAAAAGGAAGAAAGGTTCAGTGGTTACTTAGCATTTGGGGCTATTTGTGCCAGAAAGTAAAATAGTTGATATTAAATACATATTTGCAACAAAATTGTTCAACTTGACGTGCTGTGTCACCAGTATCAAAACCGATTTCTTGCCAACACATTCTTCCATTTAACTGTATGTAACCAATAGAAGCAGTGTAATTTCCCCAGTAGTAAGAAAGACTTTCTGTATTGTAAAAAAATGCGATGCTTTGGCACTGAGTGGAAGACAGAATAGAGTCCACAGGACCCAAGTAGTTACAAAATATTCAAACTGTCACTGACATCCAGCTTCAGGCAAAATTAGGACTACCCCACTGCTGCACACGCATAAAGGCAGGAATCTTCTTCCCCAGATAGGCACAAAGAGACAGTGTGCTAGTAGTCTCAAGGGAGCACCACGACCATGGACAAGCAGCTGAGAGGTTGGCTGGATGTTGGTGGCTGCCTGTGTTGGCTCTGCGTGGTGTGCAAAGCTGCCATATGTTGCATGGCCCAGCCAGGGTCTCAAGCTGCTTCTCCGCAGGAGGATTTCCATCTGTACCCCCGCCGCATGTGCTTCCACGCTGAGGAATTCCAAAAGGGCTGCCAAGATCCGTAAAAAGTAATATTCCCGCTCCCTTGTCAGTGCTGTCAAAAACAAGGTCTGTGTTCCTTCGACTGCGGGCTCTTTGGAGCAGGAATAGGAAACACAAGTGCTACCATTAATATTTGTCCTCAGAATGCTGAATCATGTAGAACCTGTAAGAAAAAAATGTTCATCTTCACAGTACTTGAGCATCCCTTCTCATTTCAGGCAGGTACCTGGCATCAGGGCTCTGCCAGGTTGGAAGGTACATGGTACTCTGTCTTCGGCAAAAATGCAAGAAATGATAGAAGAAAAATCGAAGCTGCACATTTAGCCATCTCAAATTAGATCGCAGTACTTGGGAGAGGATGAGTATCTACTCCATCACTTTGTCCAGCTAGGCAGCAGAAGGTACTCCACCACTTTGTGTAGGTGTATCGCACTGCCTCTTCAGAAACCGATCAGGTATTGACTGCAGCAAAGCATGGTAGAAATCTTGGCCAAACACTCTTCAGGCAACAATTTCACCATTGGCAGCAGCTGCCATGCGAAGAGGTCCCCAGGGCTGCGGTCAGGCTGGAGCGCTATGTGCCTTGGTGGGACACAGCACACATGGACGCAGCCCATGGAAATGAAAAGTATTGCTCCCCAGCCCAAAGAGACGCTTTGGCAGGAGGAGAGGGACCGGGACTCCTCTCCGCACCACTGTGCCATGACCAGCGAAGCCCCAACCACCGCTCAGCAGCAGGACTGGACACAAGCTCAGCCTCTACTACCACGCATCCTAAACTCATGTCACCAGGTGGACAGATTTAGTAAAGGACATGGTAACCTGTCCAGTCATTCTAATCCTTCTAGCCTGCTTGGCAGTCAGTAGTATTGTGCACCTCCAAAGACAAGGCTGTGCATAGATTTAAATATCATTGTGAGGCCAAATTGGTAAGGCAGGAAGGTACCAGCTCTACTTTGGGTAGAAAAACACTACAGCACTTGCTAAACCAAAGAGAAAAAAAGAGTTCCAGTATTACACAGTGGGAAGAATGTGGTTGTTACAGCTCGTTCATTACAGCAAAGTATAAGGCAGAAGCAAGTACTTGGCTGTACGCAGAAGTGAGCATTTTGCACTTGATCGTGTCAGATGCTGAAAAGCAATTCAAGACTTCAAACAGATTTTACAACCAGTTTTGAAGACGGGATGACGTTCTTCTGCTATCAATTGTGATATACTTGGAGAGCGTAAGGCGCTTCTTCGGGAAGCTGCTCTTACGTTTCTCTTGTACAAAGCACGTGCAAGAGCAGCCAGCAAACCCCCTCAGCTCTAGCAAACCCTTCCCTCTCTCCCCCCCGGACACGCATGCAGCAGATCCCTCTTAGATCCCCTGGATAATCGTTCTGCAAACTTCCCCCCAGCTCCCTCTGACACCCACCTGGCAAAACCTCCGGACATCCATACAGCAGAGCCCCCCTTTAGGTCTCTCCAGGACATCCATGCAGCAAACCCCCTTATCTTCCCAGCACATGCCTGCAGCAACCCCCCCC
>NW_010972787.1:1156874-1157125 GCF_000737465.1 Haliaeetus leucocephalus
CCCCCCCCCCCCCAGCTCGCCGGGAAATCCCTGCAGCAAAGCCCCTTGGCTCCACCGAACACCACCCAGCAAACCCTCCCCTAGCTCCCCGGGACGTCTATGCAGCAGCGCTCCTTACCTATCCCGGACAGCCAGGCAGCAGCTTCCCTTCGCTCCCGGGACAGCTGAGCAGCAGCCCCCCTTAGGTCCCCGGTGTTATCCAGCCGGCAGAGCCCCCCGAGATCCGGCCGGGCACCGCCGCGCCCCCCGCT
>NW_010972787.1:1157316-1157517 GCF_000737465.1 Haliaeetus leucocephalus
TCCAGGACGGGGGCGGGGGCCGAGGGGCGCTTTCTCGCGGGGTCTCCCGGGGTCGGCCTCACCTTCTTGCTGTCGGCGGCGGCGAAGACCCTGCTCTCGCCGCTCACCGAGGACGAGCGGCCCGGCCCGAGGTGCTCCTGTTGCGGGGACATCACGTCCATGCAGCCCCGCGCCACCGCCCTCCCGCCGCGGGGACACCCG
>NW_010972787.1:1157911-1191868 GCF_000737465.1 Haliaeetus leucocephalus
TGGTGCGGGGTCCCAGGAGCGGGGTGGGTGTTGGCACTGCCCCAGGGCTATCCTCCCCCACCACGTCCCTCCGGAAGGCGGGTCAAGGCCAGACGTGGTCTTCCCCAGAGCCCCTCCTGAGGGATGGTGCGCATCGGAAGAGCACGCAGTGGGTTGGGTGCAGGTAGAGGTGCAGGGGTCCCTGGAGCGAGGGAGAGGCAGCCATGGCAGCGCAAGCTCCTAGTCTGCTGAGGCAGGCCAGGGGAGGCTGAGGGGGTGCCATTGTGCTCCATAAAGCCGTGAACATGAAGGAGGAGGAACTGCTAGTTAAGCTCAGGGATGATGCTGGCTCAAGAACAAATGGGTGTAAGTAGGCCATAACTAAATCTTGGCTGGAGAAGGGAAGGAAGTGTACTGATGGTAAGAAGACGAGGTTGTGGAGGAGCGAGCCCCGCCAGCCAGGAGCAAAAGGGCATAGTATCTCCGTGAGCGGTGGTGGTTTGATATGGCTGTTGTGTTTGTATGTTACCATATACCCTCATTAAATACGGTGTCTTCAATAGCAAGGGGCTACTCCTGATCACCCAGGAGCTTCTTCCTAATCCTGTCTTTCTACACTTTGGGAGGGATATTTTTATCTCCAGCCTTTCCAGCCGTCACAGGCTCTACATGCATTTTCTCCCATGTTGATCACAAAAAAAGCAGAAAAAGATCCTGCCATCTCAGGTGCAGCTTTCCATACCTACCACTTTCCTTCTGCGAGAAGAGTTTTTTACCTCCCTGTGATGAACTGGATTGGGAATTGATCCAGCTTTAAGAAGGTTACTTTTCATCTGGAGAACCCAGGCTGGTTCTCCTCCTGGAAGCAGAAATGTATGTGCCACTTCCATAACTCGGTGGCAGCTGCTTTTGCCATATACAACTGAAATAGCAATAAATGGTGAATTTGGTTCTGTGTTCTGTAGCCACCTGGATAGGTTATTTAGGCCCCGCATGTCCATGTGATAGTGCTTCAGTGATCTCTTTGCTGAGATTGATGTGGGCGCCTGCCCTCTCCTTGCACCCTCATTTCTGCCAGTCAGTGAAATCATGTAAGTGTAAGTAAAGGAAAGATGAAATATTAAAGCCTGGGATGCAGTATGAATGCTTCTGCTTCCTCAGGCAGAAGCACTGGGGTTTTGTGGATCCAACTGTTAACTTTTCCTCCCTACTCTATGCCTAACCGATAAAACAAAAAGCCATAGACATCTATGACCACTGGGAGATAGCTCTTGGGCAACATCATGCTTGTGTGTCTGATCACAGAAGGCCCACCAGGCTGCCCCTAATGTCTTTGGGAAAGAGAAATGGATGGTCAGGGCAGAGGTTTGTATGCATTATGTATGTTGATGTGTTATGGGTTGCATCATTTCCTCTTCACTGAATTTCTAAGGTCTTGCAGCTGAAGTGTAAAAACCTTGAAATGGTACATTCTTGGTACCTGTACTAATTTACAGAGAGATGGCCATACATCACTAAGGCAAACCAGCGTATAAAAAACATTTTGAATTTTTAAAGCATGAGTCTCTGAAAATCATTGTGTCAGCTAATTTTTGCACCTCTGCGCCTTGGTGCAAATTACACGTCACTCTGGGTGGCGCGCACCTGCCCCACGTGCCATGCAGACCTTGTCCTGGTGCTCTTGCATGTTCTCCCATCCCTCCGCTCCCATCCTTTTGGTTGTGTCCCTGTTTCCCCTCATTCCACCATGTTGCTGGTCCTGCGGGGGGTTAGCAGCAAGTGGAGAAAAAGTAGAGTCCTAGGCTTCCCCTGGCGCAGTGCCCACATCTATAAAATCAGGAGGCGAGTCTCTGATTACTACTGCGCAGCACCCAACCCAGTGGGATGCCATCCCCAGGCAGGTCTCTGAGCTTCTGTCAGAGGGCTAAGAAAAGATCTATCAGGGTAGAAAGGAAACGGTACAAAATGTCTATTCGAAGACCGGAATATATTTAGCAAGTTGGCAGCTTCCTCCCCAGAAACATTTGCAAGTGAAGATATTCTTGGTGACATTTTGGAAACGAGGCTGTAAGTATATGTTTATTTTGCAAAGGAAATGTTACATAAGCTTTCCGAAATGCTCGCACATGCTTAGAGGTGTTCTTTTATCTGCTACCATGAACACATTTCTCTTCATTGAATACTGACTCTTTCAGTTACTGACTGAGATAAATAGATTAAAATCTTGCCATTTGGTGAGCAAGGTCAGAGAAGCTTTCTTCTCCGCACAGCACAAATATGTTTGCTTATGCAAACATACGGCCATCAAGTTTCTGTTAGCTGCAGTACTTCCCTGGTGCTAACTTTCCCATACCTTTCCTTAACCTGCTCTTCCAGAAAAGTGGACGGGAAGTTTAGCACTGGAGATGTGAGCTGGCAGGAGTGACTTGGAGGGAGCAGGGCTTTACAAGGCTCACTTCCCCTTGCTGCGGCATGAATGACGGAGGCGTGGAGGGAGCACGTGGGGTACAGCAGCAATGTACAGGCAGCCTGGAGCACCCTGCCTCTAAAAAGACCTCTGGTGTGGTGCTGGCAGTGAGCGGGTCCCACGCCTTACAATGATTAATCTCAAAGGCTAAAAATAAATAAACAAACCCACTAAGAACTGCCAAAACCGGGAAACAGGAAAAATAGGTTTTCCCAAAGGACTGTTCGGAGCTTAACTGGCAGTTTCTTTCTGGCAGATCAGGACTTTGTTTATTGATTTTAGTTTGGATTTTGATACACCCTTGAGAATTGGTGGCGTGATGGAGGCTGGGGACAGGATGTGATTGCAGCCTGTGCAGCATCCCCAGTGCTGCCTCTGCCCAACTGTTAGCCTGCCTCTGTGCAGAGATTCCCAATGGGTAAACCACTGGCTCTCCCTCACTGCCTTGTCCAGGGGTGCAGAAACTACCGCATGGGCTGGTGCAGAGCCAGACACAGGGACAGGGCTGCTGCTGCCAAAATCGGCCCGGTCCCTGTGCCACCCCACAGTGCAGAGCAGGCACGCTCTGACATCAGCCAGGCCACAGGGCGCCTGCTGGGTGCTTCCTCTCGTGACACCAATGCTATCTGGGTTTTGACATCAGCCTGGCTATTTCTGACCCATGTCGGTCTGAACTGAAAAGCCCAGGTATATGATTGCACCAAACTATCCTTGAAGTGCACCAACTATTATCACCACCAGCTACAATCCTGCTTGAGCCTTGCCTTAAAAAAAGACATACAAGGCTCAGAAAATAACATGCACGTTCATAGAAAGATTTTATTTCTGTTGCCTTGGCCACAGTGTTGTGCGAAGAAAAATACCAGGGAGACAGAGGGGGGATTGGGACAAAGAAATACATGGGTGTTGTAGGAAAATCACGTTTGTGCACAAGACAGAGGAGAATTATTCATGGACAAACCCATCCAGATGGAAATATGACCCCTGTAAATCTGCCACATTAGGGAAACCCACAGTGAACTGTTAGCAAATGCTAGATACACAGGCTGCAGCTACCTCCAGTTTTTATGAGCTTTCCAAACACATTAGCACTAGCAGACATTCCCTTCCAAGAAAATCATGATATCCAAGGAACTATGTGAGGCTAGAAATGAGTGAGCTGTACTTAACTTGCACTGAATAAATAAATGTGATTCTACCAAATCTGCCCCAAAAGGGTATATTTGCCTGAACACTAATTTTATAAACCTTGCAAGTGCCTCATGCAGTAGATCCGAATTGGAAACTCCAGAGGCAGTTGTATTTCAATGAGATCTGATGCAATGACTTTCTGTTTTAATATCCCAATACCTAGAATCTCATGCTGCCCATGCATTCTGAGCAGCTAAAAATAGGGCCATATCTTGGACAGGTTGGAACTACTTAGATGGAGAAAAGCTGAGCTGAAAGGAAAGGTTGGAGAAGGAGAACAGGATGGATGGCCAGGTATTTACCCTACAGTGTGAATCCTTCATTGCTCATCTTTCACAGTATTTGCTGCTGCTCCTTGCCAAAAAGGTTGTGGTAAGCTGAGAGCATCCTCCATGCTCTGTGGTCCCAGAGGGTCTGGGCAGAAGAAAGCCCAGGTACCAAGCCCTGCCCTTCTGTTTTGATAGCAGCTTGCTAATAAAATTGTTAAATGCTGAGCAGTCGCTAAGTGGAATTCACGAACGTCCTGGGATTCAGGCCACAGCAATTATTAATGCTTTGTGCAGATAGGTTCACATTAACAGGAAATACCCCATTCTGTCCCTTCCCATGCTCTAAAGTTTGCAGGGCCTTTTGTGCCAGATGCTCTGCTTCAGAGACTCCATAAATGCTGAGAAACACCTCACTTGGGTAGTTCTGCCAAAGCTTGTCAAATAAACAAAGATCTACCCAACTCTCTCTATCCCAGAAATACAGGGTGGCCCCATGTGAATGTGGAGTCCAAGTTTGCAGCATGTGGCCTGTTTCCAGCAGCAGGGACAAGTGTGCATATTGAATGGGGACCCCAGCTGACAACTCTGCTGTAGAAATGGGGACAGTGCAAGTACTGGGAGAGTCTGAGCCTTGGGTGCTCCACATGATATCACCGCTATGGCCAGCTACAGCCATCCTCCCACGGCCATACCTGCTGCCCAAATATGAAGGAAATTCAGTTCAGCGCATCAAAGGCAAGTTTCCCTTTGAAGGGCTGCATGCTTCCTGCATGCAAACGTTGCTCTGATTTAATTAAGCTTGATTTTATAATCAGTGTAGTTAAACCAGTACAATGCTTGTGAGCAAATATGGCTGGCATAAGCAGCTCAACGTGCATATGGCCTGATATCAACACTGCCCATAAGCATGTGACATTTGAATTTTCCTACCATTCACGTTTTCCCTGTTTTTCCTGTATCTTACTTCTGATTTTTATGCATTATTTCTTTTGTTCACATTAATACACTCATAAGATGATTGTTTATTTTTGGTTTCTTGGCACTGAAGATTTTCTTACTGTCATTGTCTGGAGTTCAACCTTTCAATTGCAAATAGCGAGGCAAAGTTAAAAGTTGGTAACTTGATATTCATCCATGAGGGACCTCACGTAGGAGCTAAGTATTAGACATGAAAGGGTAGCATTTCATTTAAGATAAGGCCTAATCTCTTCCCTTTGTGAGCAACATTTCTGAACTAAATCTAAGCACTTGTGCCTGGAGCCGTTATACTTTGCTCTCAGCTGGGTGGGTAGTGATGGAAATACACAGAACTGAATCTGCAGCATAATCCTGAGTACAAAATGCAGGTGCCATTAAGAGAAGGGAGGTTGACTTTTGGAAACATCTACTAAGTGTACAGATATGTGCAGGACACGCATTTCTTCAGTACAAGCTTGAGCTTTCTTGGATCTCACTGTACCCATCACACTACTTGACTCCTAGAAAACCCACAGTCCACAGCACTCACAGTGATGCTCAGCATCGGGGTTGGTTTCTATTTATCAACATATTCTTGAGAAAAGATGACCTATTACCTAAAATTTGATGAGGGGGTGTTTTCGGATGCTTGCCCCAAAATTATGGTTGAGAAGCATGTTTATCAGCATACAGATCATAAATAACCTGTACTATTTTTTGTGTTACAGCCAGGTGTTGCTGACAGACTCCCTGGAGCTCCACAAAGCATTGGCCACGTAGACAGCAAAATTCCCATTTCAGTGGGTTGAGGCACAGAGTGATAAATGAGGTAACATGAGTCAGGCTGGCATATATGTGCCCGGTGAGAATTTTACATTCATAACAGGAACGTTTATAATAACTAGAATGGGAAATTACTGGGGTTGCATTAAGAATAGAGCATCTTTGTATTATGGCTGCTTATATGGACTGATATTTATTGCAAGCAGAAAGTGGACTGTTGACATTGGCTCTTTAGGATACATGAAGGAAGCTCCCATGAATAGGGGACCCTTTCAAGTGTAATATGCACTCATCCATAAAAGTTATCACATTATCATCCTTGCTCTGGATTCATTTCAGGCTTTGCTTTCTCTCTCTCTCTAATTCACAACCTAGACAGTTTTTACTGTGCGTGTGTTTAAGAACCCAGAGGGCCATATTTTTTGTCAGTTTGTGTTTTTAACATACTGATGGATTCTATTGTACTTCTAATCCCTCCCTGGATTTACTATTTTCCATTCACCATAGAGAACTCCCTTTTCCTAATAGTTTGTGGGACTGTCAAGCTGTGAATGGCAGACATTAAAAAAATGATGGGCAAGATTTTTAGTTGTCCTTTCATTAACACACTGCAAGATTTTTCACTGCAAGAGTGGGATGCTTTCAAAACTGACTCAGATGAATAAAAAATGAGCTAGACATCCTCCCGCTGACTGGGGATCTGAGAGGAAATGCCTCTGTTTTTCTTGTACACAGTGTTGAATTACTCAATATTACCTGATGTACGTATCTTCAGCTTCTGTAAGCCAAGGTGGGAGCCCAAACTTCACTGCACTCCATCGAGCGAGGACTTGGCTTTCCTGCCTGTCTCAGCCTCTAACCACACTGCTAGCGGTTTACAGATTAAATGGTCTGTTGTACAAGTGTGGTGGGTTGACCCTGGCTGTATTCCAGGTGCCCACCAAAGCTTCTCTATCACTCCTCTCCTCAGCTGGACAGGGGAGAGAAAATAGAACGAAAGGCTTGTGGGTCGAGATAAGGACAGGGCGAGATCACTCGCCAATTACTGTCACAGGCAAAACGGACTTGACTTGGGGAAAATTAATTTAATTTCTTGCCAATCAAACCAGAGTAGGGTAATGAGAAATGAAACCAAATCTTAAAACACCTTCTCCCCAACCCTCCCTTCTCCCTGGGCACAACTTCACTCCCGATTTTCTCGACCTCTTCCCCCTCAGTGGCACAGGGGGATGGGGAATGGGGGTCGTGGTCAGTTCATGACATATTGTCTCTGCCACTTCATCCTCCTCACCCTCTTCCCCTGCTCCAGCATGGCGTCCCTCCCATGGGAGACAGTCCTCCATGAAATTCTCCAATGGGGGTCCTTCCCACGGGCTGCACTTCTTCACGAACTGCTCCAGCATGGGTCCGTTCCATGGGCTGCAGTTCTTCAGGGACAGCGTGGGCTTTTCGATGGAGTCATGGCCATCTTTGGGGGCATCCACCTGCTCCGGCGTGGGGTCCTCCCCGGGCTGCAGGTGGAGATCTGCTCCCCCGTGGACCTCCCTGGCTGCAGGGAGACAGCCTGCCTCACCATGGTCTTCCCCACAGGCTGCAGGGGAATCTCTGCTCTGGCGCCTGGAACACCAACTCTCCCTCCTTCTGCACTGACCTTGGTATCTGCAGGATTGGTTCTCTCACATCTTCTCACTCCTCTCTCCAGCTGAAGTTGCCCAGTTGCCCAGTTTCCCCCCCCCCGCCTTCTTAAATCTGTTCTCCCAGAGGCATTACCACTGTCGCTGATGGTCTCAGCCTTGGCCAGCAGCGGGTCCGTCTTAGCTGGACATAGGGGAAGCTTCCAGCAGCTTCTCACAGAAGCCACCTCTGTAGTCCCCCGCTACCAAAACTTTGCCATGCAAACCCAATACACCAAGGGCTGAAATTCCTGGGTCTTCTGGCTGATGTGGACAATGAGAACTGTCGACCTCCAAATGGAGTTTGGCTTTTGCTGCAATGCAAGAGGGTTTAATTGCCAGAAAGGGGTGGCCAGTGGGAGCAGGGCAGAGGAGACCCCGAGGTCCCTGGTAGGCTCCCATGGCAGCCCCTCTGCCTCTCAAGTGCTACTTCCAGCATTGTAACATTTTAAGGGGAAAAGCGATCCTTTCAGAGTGTATCCAAGCTGTTCCTGACTCCAACACAGTAATGGTAAGAAGCAGATTTTGGAAGGACCTCAGAAGATCACCTAACCTTGTCATCAAACAGCTTTACCTAGGTCTTTCCTAAAGGCCTCCTAGATAACTTGTTCTAAGAAATAAGCTCCCTTGTGAGCCTGTCTCTGCATTGTCCCCACAATTGAGAACTATTTTCCCTGATGCCAGACTGAAACCACCTCTTCCTCAGTTAAGCCTATGACAACTTGTCCTAAGCCCAGGGGATATGAAAAGAGTTTATTCTTTCCTCCTTAGAGCTATCTTCTACATATTTGGACACTATGTCCCCACAATCCTCTTTTCTAGACTAAACAATACCAAATCCTTCAGCTTTTCCTTGCAGTTGATGATTCCTGGTCCTCTGACCAATCTTGTTCCCTGAATTCTTTCCATTTGGTACATTTCGTTTCTAAATCATCATTTCCAAAGCAGGATATGTTTTGTTTGTAAGGAGGACATGCACATGTTTCTCTTCCTTTCACACCCTACCTCTGAAACAAATGTTTCTTTGCTTTTTTATTAACTGAAGAAAGGTGTAGCTCTGGGGAGGGGTACAGGGAAGTTGGCAGTCCATCCTTAATATTTTACAAAAACATTTGTTATTCCCCATGATGCAGAAAGCCATTTAGCAAGGAAAAATGTATTAGTTTCACATTTCCTAAGTGTCATTATAACTGTTGAAGCCAGAAAATATACGTAAAGCTATTAAAATATTTGGATAGTGTAGTTTAGATAAGATTCCAGCAGATATTCCTATCATGCTTATTTCTCAATATGAAAGCTGTGACCCAGCATTTCTCCTGAATCAGCAGGATACCGGCCCTGGTTATCAAGCAAAGCTAAATGGTTATTGCTTTTAAATTAACAGAAAGGTGATCACTACCAAAGTGCATACATTTGGATGGAAACCTAAGCCGTAGGGTAATTGTGAGCTTGAATTATTTTAGGATTCAAGCTTGAGAAAAAAAAGGGGTTGTTACTGTAATAACTCCCAGACCCTTCAAAACAAAAACTGGTTTGTAAACTTTGTTAAAAATTAAACTTTTTTATATCACAAAGTAGGGAAAAAATAATCTGGAAAAAAGGTTAAACTATTTTGAAAAAAAAAAATCCTTCAGGATGCTGGAAGAATGAAAAAGTTCATTGCTGTGAATGCACAGGATTTTGGGCAGAGGAGTAGCAGGAGAGGACCTGAATGGGTGGGAAGGAGATGCAGGAGCAGAGGAGTCCCTGAGCTGGCAGCCACGGAGCTGCGGTGCTGGCGAGTCAAGAAATGCCATGTGCAGCAAGAGTGGACAAGGAGGTGTCAGAGCCCCAAGCAGCATTGGGTTTGCTGTGTTGCTCTCATGGAGATCATTGCGGGCACACAGCGGGTCAGCAACCTGGATGGGGAGGATGGGATACCTCCGGACTGCTTTGCCTGGCCCCCACTGCGAGCAGGGAGCAGTGTCAGCTTGGCAAAGGAACAACTGGATCTTCCCTCAACCTAAAAATAGCGACATAAATATTGTGTATGCATTAATTATAACTATTACAAGGGTAGAGTGTGGAAAAAAACCTGATTAATGTGAGGCATGTTCAAGTGACTTCACTGAAAGCCATGCTTGTTTATTGAAGGAACATGACTTTTTTTTTTTCCCAGATGCTTTTAAATATTGCACTTAGATGATCTAGTTCTCAGGGGGGCTTTCCCTCCAGAAGACCCTCAGGCATGGGGTCAGATAGCTGGTCACGATAAAATACAGCATCAGGAATATAGCATTACCACACATTGCAATACTTTGCACACAACTTGAATACAAGAACAACTTACAATTATTTTAATGTAATTGGGGTATAAGCTAATGGCAGGCCTGAGGAGAAATAAAACATGTAGCATAGATAATCACAATTAGATGCCCTGGGGCCCATCTTCTTGGGACAACATTTGGCTGTAGGGATGTGTACTTGGCCACAAAAATAAAATAAAAAAAAACAGGCTAAAATTAGTGTCAGGAAGAGCACTGTGCATTTATTAAAAAGAAACCTGAAATAGTAATCACAGGACTATCATGTTCATTCTGCTGCCGTTCAAGGTTCACAGCTTAATTCAGCACTAAAGAGGCTTGCTGTTGGCTCGAAGACTTACAGGTCAGTGGAAACTGTTGATCCTGAGAGGCCTGTCAAGAAAAATGCGTGACTTATGGGTTTTGGCCAAGTCGTGTGCTTACCAGGCCAGTTTTGGTAACCAAGGCAGCAAAAAATCCATTTCAATGAACTGAAATTAAAATGCATATAAATGTACAGTCTAGGTTTTGCAGGATTTTTAATGCTTTGCATTATGACAGAATGGCACATATTTTAATGTCCTCAGAACAATTCTGCTGGTTTCAAAAGGTTGAGCTGATGCTGATGTCACATTATCAATTTATTCTACAATATATTCTGGCCTTGCGCTTTGTTTAATGGTTTGCAGTGGTATTTAGATGCCATAATTTTACAGTTACCTCACTGGATCAATGAGGAAAAGTAGAAAGCTGCCGGGGGAGGGTTATTTCAGAGACAAAGTCATCAGCAGCCCAGGCCTTTTCTAGCTTACCTTTCCTTCTCCTCCACCTGAATGCAAACCCATTAAAAATGGTCCAGGAAACTTCCACCTCTGCATTCACACACAAGATGCTGGTAAATCATACTTCTTTAACAGGGGTTTATAATCTGATGTTAATGAAGACTCTAGGGTAGCACCGTGTTTGAGAAGGAGCTGGCACCAGGAAGGGGGTTGAGGTATGGTCGCATACCTCCAGTGTTATCAGTGGAAACCCTCTAAATTACACCAGTGCAAGAGCTTTCCCGTTCTCTTTGGTTCAAAAGTTTCTATTGGCAGGATAATAAAAATCCCCCATCGCATCTTGTGAATAGTTTACACTGCAAATTCCAGATCCCTGGCTGCTCCGCCGCACAGGTCCCAAAACACAGCAGCCGTGCTGCTTCCCATCTGCTGCAGGGCCTTTCGACCACTCCAGCAGCGTGAAAGGCTCCTTACCTCACATGAAAGATGCCTTTCATTTAAGACCCCTTTCCAGCGGTGGGTGAATGGGAGGAGACCAGAGTGCAGATGCAAAGCTGTGCTGCAGCCTTGCAAGCCTTTGCGGGGAAATTTGGTGGGTGCTTTGCTAGGTGATGTGGTGTTTTGCAGGGCGTAGGAGCTGCTCCTGTGCCTCGTAAGTCGACCTGAAGGATTAATGTCAGCTCTCTTAAGTTGTAACATAAAAGCCCATCTCTTAAACTCCAGCTCCTCATGCCACCCAGCAGATCAAGGTCACTTGCAGACTCATTAACCTGATGAATAACCAAGATATGCCAGAATATTGCAGCCCCTGCCTGTCTGCCCCCCCTTTCAAGCCCTCTGAAAACAGAGAGCTGCTGGTGCTGTCTCACCCCCCCAGCCACCCCGGCCACCCCACGATACAGCGCACCCCATCCCCATCTCCCCTTTTGTCCATCCCCTCTGATCTGGGGAGGCCACCCTGCATTTTGGAGCAGTCACCGCTCGCTGTAGACAGAACCACACTCAGCGAGGGGTACGCGTATTTTCAGCTATGTCTTCATCTGCTGCCTAACCCAACCCAAAAAGGTATTTCTTTAACCTCCGTGTCTTAGAGACTGCTAGAACGAAGGTGAGCTTGACTTGCCAGCCGGTGGCTTTGATTGCTTTATTGCTTAATTGGCGTACATGGATTGATGTGTAATTGGCACGTGAGCGTTAGCTAATGAATTATGTGCATGGCAATGAGGATAACAGTGATGCACTCTTCCAGAGAGTTGCACCAAAAGGCTAACAATCAGAGCGGGCTGGTTACTGAAAGCTTCTTTTACTCAGGGCTTGGAACACTATAAAGTATGGCAGTAAAATAAATACTATGTTAGGGAATAATAGTGTCCTGCTGCTAAATTAATACCTAAATGACATTGTGGAAGGATTTCCATTATAAAACTGATTTTCTTTCTGGCCTATATAATGATCGATGTGGAGTGGGTATCATTTTGTCTGCTAGTTGTTGCTGTTGTCAAGTGGGAATGATCGCAACCAGGAGCTTTCTTGGCTGAAATGCCACTCAGCTCCCTGCATAAAGTATTGTAAATATACAGACTCCAGACTGTAGCATTATATCAGCCATGGTGTGCATTTTCATATTGACCAGTAAAGTTGCAATGTTCATTTCTGAGTGGTACCAAAGAGTTATTGGAGTAAAAACTCATATTCTCACAATACTCTACAAAATTTCACAGGACGGTCATAAATATAAAACAAAAAATGAAGTGCAGCTCAGTAGAATAATTGTGGCTGATACAAAGTCACTGGTGTCTTAGCTGCTCTGCATGAGGGATGACAGGGATGGTTGTATCCAAAAACCTCTGAGAAATTTGCTTTTGCTTGATTTCAGCATTGAAGTTTTCTTTCCACATAATCACTTCTTCCTCTTTGCATTCTATGGTTACCTACAGCAAGGAATATTTTCCCAGGCATAAAAAAATGTATTTTCCCTTGTTTCACCCCAATTTATTGTTTGTTCATCTTTCTGAATAGCTGCTAGCATTAGTCATTTGTTCTCAGTGGTGCTCACGTCCTGGCTGTGCCTGGAGGACTTTGAGGATAGCTGGCAGCAGAAAGCAGGCTGTAGGCCAGATACTTCGTTCTGGGCAGTATATTACCCTGCTCTGCAGGTTGGCTACCCCCGGTCTTGGCTGTTAGACCCAGTTTTTCTGTAAGAATGAATCAAGGGCTAGTCACTCTGGTTCCTCATGAGGCTTCTCAACTAGATGTTTTGTTATCCTTCATAGCACTGTGTTTGTAACTCTCCAGCCAGTTTTCAATCCATGTGACAATGTTCATTTCCAGGCCAGTTTTGATTATTATTCTTTGGTGTGAAATACCCTATCATTTGCTTTACTAAAATCCCAGAATATTTCCTTTACGTCGTTGTCTTTGTCCAGTAATGGTAAAACTCCATCATAAAATGTAATCAAGAGTGTCTGGCAAGATCTTTTATTTAGAAACATATGTGGCTTATCACACATAATTCCACTGCCCTCTTGAAGTTTCATGATTACATTTTCAATCTTAATGTTATATTAATGTGGAGGGAAGGGGGACACACACACATTTGTTTCATACCTGACCAATCATTTTTTATGCATTTACACATGTCCTATAATGCAGAGCACATATGCAAGGTAGCTATATTATTTTTCTATGTGGTTTAGGCTGTTTGTTTATTTTATCATTAATTCTCAGTGAGAAGGTCATCCTTTCCCCCAGATGTTTATTACTTTCGCAAACCAAAAAAGATTTCTCTCATAACTTGCATCACAGATCTAATACTTCTAAAATGCACGAGTGATGCCAATGCAATAATGGTTTCAAGAGCTTTCTATATGCAGAGCTGTGGTTTACCACCACACCACAGCTTACCACAGTTTAGCAGAGAGCCATAGCTTTTAATCAGTAAACCAAGTCTTGACCAATTTGAAAACACAGTGCTTTGGGGGGAGCAAGATTTGGGAGAGATTTGCTGCACTGGTTTCTTTCAACTTTTCTATTTACTTCAATTTTTTAAATTATTATTGCAGATTCCCAGCAAGGAGAAAAAGGGTGACTCAGGAAACATTTGGATGTTGGCAAAATTGGAAAAGACTAGTCCAAATTTGTCAATTATATTTTCAACCTTAACCTTTATACCCCTCCGATCCTTTGTAGGTATATATACATTTCTGAAAATGCAGAGTGCATAAGCATGGAGGTTTCTGAGGTTTAAATATATTATCTCCACTCAAGAATTTTCCCTCGGCAAAGTTTTTGATCACTTTGGGTGTACTCAGCTACTTCTGCATAGTTTACTACTGACTGCAAGGAGAGCAGACTTGGAAATAAACTGATGTATACATAATAGAAAACTGACAAGGACAAGCAAATACATTATAGTTTCATATATCTATGAGCTGGGGGTAGGGGTGTGCGTGTATATATGTATACATGTTTTGCCCTTGGAAATCTTGCAAGCATGTTTGATTGAGGAAATGGAAGATGTATATTCAGTATATAATGTAAAAATCAACTGGTTGTTTGGAAGGGGGTGGCTCATATTTCTGATATGTCTGAAGTTTAATTTCTTCAAATAGAGTCTCTATTTTTGCCTTGATAACATGAAAACACTAGTGGGACTTGCTAGAGAGATTTATTTTACTAGCTGAAAGCTGAGTAGGCATCTCTGAGCAGCTGGTGGTAAGCACAGGAGATAGGTTGAATTAAATCACCATAATGAACAGGGTTTGATTTAAGATGAAAGAATATTTTTTAATGACATCAAATTCTACTTGTCACTTTTTCCTCAGCAGAGACAAGCTGTAACTACTTTACATTGAGCAAGATATAAATCTTTTGATCTGGTACTATAATAGCCAAGATGTCAGAGATAATGTTGCTTGATTTAGCGTTTGTGGCACCCACTTGACAAGGAGAGGCAAGAGCCATGCTGTAGAGCACTGCAGCAATAATCGCACCAAACACAGGGACAGAAACAGTTTGTTTCTTTTCCTCATTGTGGGATTTTCACTACAGACAAGTCCATGCTAAACCAGTATTTTACGTCAGTTGTCCTGTGGGCAAGGACAGCAGCTGTCTGCAATTCAGCATTTTTGTAGGTTTGGCCCAGAAATATTTTCAACTGAGTCTGCTGCACTTGCAGAGAGGCTGAATGTCACACTCATCATCATCCCACGTGCCTGGATGGGCAGACTTTGGGCTTCGCTGAGACATGCAGTGAGTCACCTGTGAGAGGGTTGCGACATTTCAATACCTCAGGGATGGGGAATTCGGATCCTGTCTCTAAATTGTTATCCTCTGGAAAACTGCTGAGTCAGCCACTAAGTTACCTCAAAACTGTTTTCTGTTCTGAAATCATAACACTCAGATAAATGAGTTCAGCTCACAGCAGTAGAACAGGAAAGAGTGGTACCCAGCTGAAAATGAAGGCGTGATGTCCAGGGGAGGGGAAGTGCTGGGGACAATCAGGCTCCAGTCTGAGGGAAGTCTGTCTTGCTAAGCCCATTATTAAAAACAAAAAAACCAGCCCAAGCAGGTCAATGGGATTTGGAAGATCCCATTTGGATCTGAAGATCACTTTAGTTAACAAACTTACTAAAAACCAGTTTAATTCATAAAATTCAGCTGTGTAGGTAGACGTTGCAAAAAATCCATGCACCTTCTGATGGCTTGTCTTGCCCAATCTTCACAAAGAACCAAAACATCAAGTATTCTGGTAAATTATCTCAGAAGTGGTACAATAGACAGAAGTCTCAATTGTTGTTTGCACCCTTCCCAGCAATGCTGCAGTTGCCACCCCTGGAGACCTGAAGGAACAGCCTGGACAAGAGATGCTGGAGGTCAGCCCCTTCCCATCTTAGTGACAGCTGTTGGGGGAAATGATCTCACAAGGTAACAACCAAAACATCTTTCTATAAAACTGGTATTCTAGAAACTTGCTTTTATTAGACAAGACTGTGTCTCAATCAAAAAAGTAAATTCAACCCCCTTCCACAAGCTTTCTGCTGCATAAACTGGTTTTGGAGAAGGTGATTGTTATTGACTGTCTAGCTGCTTATGCAAAAATGAAGAATTTTGACAGTGGGACCTAATTTTGGGGGAGGATTTCTTTCCTGTGTGTTGAAATTGTGAATGGAATGATATGGGATGACTATGCAAATGCAGAGAAGAAAATAGACAATATTTGTGTGCAAGACTAAAGAAATACATATTTTCCAGTTGTTTATGGTTGTTGTCGTCCACAGGCAAGCTGATCGTAAATGATGTCTCTGCCTGTGCTTGTCCGTAGTGAGCTTCCCACTTCCCACCATAAAGACAGGACCACTTCCCTTGTGGTTTCTAGGTGTGACTGCTCCTTACTACAGTGTGTTCATGCATTTCTCATCTTGCCTCTCTTCATCTGTCAAAACTCAGTATCACACTATACCAACTCAGCCTTTCTGGATCATTACAGTGGCCGATCAACAAATTTTTACCTTGATCGCCATAGAACAGTAACAACATGTTTCTTTTCCCCATGACATCACAGGACAATCTCCTTTAGGGTGAATCAAAGTCATTATAACCTCTTCTGCATGTCCTGGAGGGTTTGCTTGTATGCATTTCTGGCTCTGTGCCTTCCTCAGCCCCTCGCATGTGCACACATTCATGTGCACAGACACCTGCCTAGACGGTTTCATTACTTTCCTGCCCACCGCCTGCTCTGGTTTCCTCCTGCAGTTTTCAGCTGAGGGCTCTGGCCACCTGCGAGGCAGCATGTCCCTGGTGTGCAAGCTCCCGACCCGCTCTCCCAGCAAGCCCTCGCATGTTCCTCCTGCTCAACCACACCACAGGCAGCTGCAACAAGAACCAAACAGGTGGAGCTTGGCATTGCACAGCCCTTCCAGGCAGCTGGTTTGCATGGAGACCCCATTGGCTGGGAGTGTGTAAAAATCCCTTGAATGCCCGTCCCTGCGCTCAGAGATATCTGGGAGGAGAGTTGCGCCTCTCGCTGCACTTTTGCTGGCAGTGGCAGCGTCAGAGGACTGGCCACTGCAGGCTGGGGATGCCGCGGGGCTTCGCTGCTGGTTCTCAGCTCTGCCGAGTGCTGGGTCACTGCTGGCACATGATTTCATGGCTTGGCCTCTGAATTCTGGGTTTATCTGGAGATGCTTCTGAACTATGCAAAGAAGATGGAAGCTATAAACTACCAAGACTGAAGACATTTGCAAAAGGAAGCCAGGTGAGGCAAACTGGTCCTTTTTCTTGTCTCCGCTCACATCCATCCCTGCAGTGGCGTGTTGAGCAGAGATGAACATTTCCACTCTAAGTAGGAAATCATATGTTGATCCAGCTAACAAATTGCCATAGTCATTCCATGAAATGCCTCAGACACTAAATCTGATATCGATTCCCTTTTCTCACCCTAAATCCTGTTTCTTTGACAATGACGGTTAATCATTCCTACCTTTGACGCCGTGTGCCGTGACATGAGCCGCACCTTGGGAGCATAACGAGGTTGCTCCTCACCACTTCCATTCCCTTGGGCCTCTCTTATTAACTACCTCTGGTAAGAGGTTAGCCAAGTGCTGGCACTTTTACGTCCCTGCAAATGTACCCCATATTTCTTGACGAAGACATCTGCTGACTCAAAAGGCCATCACTTACTGCACGCGGCTACTTCTCCATGCAAAGGGCCTGGTTCCTCTGTTGTGCAATCTGTCCATCTGATCTTCTAACAGCAAAAAAAGAGACATTTGCTATTTCCTCAGCACGCAGGACACAATCAGCTCTTTTATGAGTTAATGACTTTACAGCAATAAGGTACAGTCCTCTCCTATTCTTAGAATGAAACAACAATGTGTAACTCCACTATGAAAATATTAAAAATTGTCACTGCACTGTCTGCCTGTGTACTCCCAGAAGCCTTTAGAGATGCCTACAGTTATAAAAAAGGTGGGAATTATGGCTTCACTCTGGAATTGTGCTGCTGGACATCAGTAAATGATAATAAATCATAGCAGCTACCTGCACGCTGGATTACACATGAGTGTGTGAAGTGAGGCACCTGGTTTGAAACTGTTCATCCCAGTTACTTCCAGCTAGAGCCATCTACTCTGCTGTTTCCTTAACAGCTCAAGTTATAGACACTTTGCCCCTTAAAGTGGTTTCCAATGCCGCCTTTCCAGTTTGTCCTGCCAGGCTGGGCTGGCTCCCGGCAGCGAAGGGCCTGGAGATGGAGGGCCACCAATGCAGCATCACCAGGGCTCATATGTTCCATCCCATGGAGTTTGTGTCCCCGGCCAGATCCAGCACCACAGAGCATGAGCTTTGGTGCACCCGCTGTGCAGTCCAGCCGGCCTGTGTGGTGTCCCCAAGACAGCCCTCCCATGCTTTCTCCCCGGTACTTTTCCACTTACTCGCTGATGTATCTAACCTTATTTTTGAGGTCTGCTAAATATACAGCCAGCCATAGGGTTCAGCAAGCAAACCACAGAACCCAAACAAAAGAAAACTCATTCCTCATTTCCCTGACCAGACCAAAACAACATCTACAACACTTCCCCAATTTAAACATGTGAGATTTTCCTGCAAAAAAACACCAAACCATCCTCTCTGGCAAATGCTGGTCAAGCTGCGATGCACACTGCACATTTCTGTGCACTGCATGCCCCTGCCACCTCTCTTGGGCCCCCAGGCCCTGGAGACCAGCCCCTTGCTCCCTTGGTTAACCAAGAAGTTGCTGCTAAAGTCTTTTTTAACTGCTGAATGTGTTATTTAGTGCTGTGCTCTGGAGTCACTGCAGATGCGAGGGCAGAGCTATTTCTGGTGGGTCGCATGGCACTCTGGCATGTTTTCGATGCTCTCCATGCAATTGGCCCCCATTGTCCTGGTGCACCACGGGCCCTGGGTACAATCTGCCAGAGAGCTCTTGTCCTTTGGGTTCAAAAGAATAAACCCACTGTATCCTTTGATTACCTTAGAAGAGTAAATCTCCTTGCTTTTAGGTAACATATATTTTTTAAATGTGATATTCTGCAAACAGGTTTGCTACACACAAAATGGAAAGCCTTGGACCAGCAACCCCAGCCAACAGATTATGAAAGTGAAGTGGCTTTAAATGATCTCTGTGCACAAGCTCACTTTTAAAAACAGCTCTTAGACATCTGTGGAAATCCACTCCTTTTATGCAATTTCCTTTTTTCTGCAGCCCTCAGGATAAGACGGACCAGCAAACCATAGGCTGTTTCTATTCCAGGGTAGTCTGTAAGAAATAACTGTGAGGTCCAGCAGAACAACAGCAGCCTTTGGAAACAGAGAGCAGACTTGTTCCCTGTTGGCAGCGCCGCTCTCATGTTGCCTTTGCCCTTTCTGTAGACACTCAGCCCCACAGAAGCCACTGGCTTCCCTCCTCCTCCATGCAAAACCTCTTTCCTCCTTCTTTCTTCACCATCACACATTTACCTTCCCCCTCCCTGTTTCCCTGCACCCTGAGGTGCATTTGCACTGGCCAACCTGACCAACCTATCCCGTTTTTCTCTCCCATTCTCCCATCAGGATGCTGCTCATGGCTCAGCATCTCTGGCTGTCCCAGAAAGCCGCCCAGTCCTCATCCATCCCCCTCATCACCAGAGCGAGTGTTGCACTCTGCCACTTGCCTTGGAAAGAGCTCGCATCCCGCCCAGCTGCCTGAGGGTCCCTCAGCCATATTCCACCATATGGCACCACGTCCCTCCACTTTATCGCATGGAAAATATCAAGATAATCAGACCTGCCTCACTGTGATTCATGTAACCATCTGTCTGGGCTTCCCACTATTCGAGTGCTGTAATACCCAGCCTGCTAGCCAGAATATAAGTGGGTTTTTACTGTCCAAATTTCTTAATCTAAACAAACATGAAAGGCCAAATTCTGCACTGGGTTCCATTTGCACAAATCCCATTTGTGACATTAAATGGAGCTGTTTGAATCAGTCTGAGCACGGAGTTTGGCCCAGGGTTTTCCAAATGATTTATGGTGTCCATCTGGCTGCTCTTAATCAAGGAGAGCCTGTCCTGAGTGCAGTTTTTAAACAATGCCAGTATACGCAAGACTCGGTTACGTCCACGGCCGTGTTTGGTACCAGGGCTGATAACACAGCTCTGTCCCCATTGTGTCACTTTTACATGGCTCTTGTGCTTTCAGACACTGCCTGTGTGGTCAAGCAGGACCCTGCCTTAAGTAAACTCTCTGAAATAGGGATGATAAACTTTTGAAGAAAGTTTGGCTATGGACAATTTAACTGCTACCGGGACTGCTTCTGTAAACCGCTCTTCACTGTGGGCTAATGTACATGTCTTCAGCTACAGGGAAAAAATTGGGAGGTAAACTGTTCGGCTCCCAGTTCTCCTTAATACGTGAGATACCGGTTGCAGTTAGCAGGACCCTGGGCGGACCTGGTCTCCAGAAATGTATGCTGCAGCATCAGCGCTCCTGAAATCCCTTTCTGCAAAGGCAACAGCCACGCAGAGCTTCAGTCCTCGGCCACGGGTGTCCAGCTCCCATGCTGTAGCTTTGCCAGCACCGTGTGTCTCGGATCGTCTTCCCCACGGAGCCCAGCACTCCCTGAGGTCCATCTCCTGGCCCCATCTGGATAGCAGCTGAGAGTCCAGCCCAGGCTTGCAGGAAGTGCTCAAAGGAGATGTGGACAGGGATGGAGGTGGCAATGCCCTTTCAGTACCTAAAAGTCTATTGTAAAGAAATGGGACGCTTTCCCGGTGTGTATGACAAGCAGTGACAGGCGTACTTGAATCAGGGAAGGGCAATGAGAGCCCTTCCAGTCATTTCAGGAGACTGAGAAATCAAGACTCTTAAATCCTCCAGGATGCAGCCCTTAAAAAATGATATCGTGTGGGCTGTTTTTCCTACCAGGTTCTGTCCACTTCACACTGCTGGCCAAGTGAGAGCCCAACAGCAGCCAGTCAGTCCAATTCCTGGTGGAAATGTGTTAATACTGAAAAAGGGAGCTTTTGAAACTGAAATATGCATATTTTCTTTATTTTGAAAACAAATGACTCCTAAAGTTCCTTATAGCCTTTGTGGCGTGCCCAACACTTGCAGTATTTTAAGACCACAGTCCTTGAAACCCAGTGAACTTGAGCAAATCTCAGCTTGCTTTTAAGAATTAAAAAAACTTCTTTTCCTCAACTTTTCAGAAGAAAAATCCTTACATTGAAACAATGGAGCCTGCAGGGTAGAGGTCCCAAAGTCAGCCGAAAGGCAAATAGAAGTAATGTGAACCTGTTAATTTTAAAATCTCAAGATTTGTGAATGTCAGGAATTGGTGGCACAAAATCTGCATACAGACAATTAAATGAGCCTTCTAATCAGTCAGCATGATAGAAAGTCTTTTGGATGCTACCCACAGGATTTGTTATTTTTATAACTCTTGGCTGGTTTAAGTTATTTTTAAATTATTCTCTCTCATTACAGTCTGATGTTGCTTAGCGTATAGCTGAAAAAAGAAAATGTGTTCAATCTAAATACCAGGAAGAAGCAGAAAAAAAAAAAAGCCCTAAGTTTTCAAAAGCAATGCTGTCTCAGCCACGTTAGGCCTCCTAATCATTTCATGCAGAAGTTGATCTGAAAGTGGTGTCAGGAAAGGTAATAACAAGGCAAGATGGCACTGCAGAGAACCTACATTTTCACCTTTTTGCCTGTGTTTTTTCTCAAGCCAAGAAGGTCTCAGCACTCCTCAAAGAGGGCTACAGCCCAGGTATGTTCGAAGTGGCACATTATAACCAATTTTTCAAGGACTCTTACAAAGCAGAGGCAGCGGGAGCTGTGTAGGGTCATTCTGTAGGGTCTTCCCAAACTGTTCTGCACTTCAGTGCTGCCTGGCCTGGCCGCGCAGGTGGCAAAGACAAGTCGTTGGTCATCATTGGAAGGAAGAACTATTTATTGGATGAATTAAAACCAAGGGCTTGAATATCTTTTTCAAACAGCAGGGAAGCCCAGGGAGAAGATGTGAGAGCAAAGGGGGAATCCTCAGTTCTTCTATGGCTCCCTGTGTGCAAGCAGTACCCCAGGTTTCCACAGAAGCAGACTGACTCCTCTGCTCATCAGCTTCTGCTTTCTGGGTCAAATCAACATCTGATGTAAACTGGTGCGCAGTTCCTTAGGATAGAGAAGAGCATGCTGGAGAGCACCTCAGGTCTGCATTTGCATCCTTTGCCATCCTCTCAGGCTAGACCATTCTCCCCCTTCACTATTTTCCCAGTACCTTCCTCAAGGGGACTGGCAGCAAAAAAAAAGGGGTCCAATAATAAAGATAACTCACTTAAAATTTTGCCTGTTAATGACATTGCCTTTTCTCTGCCCTTAAGCCATTTTTTAATCCCTTTCAGCATTTTTCTGCCTATTCTATGCCATGCTCTCTGACCTTGCAAATCAATCTGTTGTGCACTGCGGTATTAAATGCACCCGACAGCTGGAGGAACCGTGCCTACTGTATCCCCCTTGTCCACTAATCCAGTAAGCAAATTTATCAGGTATGACCTACATTGCCCATTGGAGACTAATGGTAATTCACACAAGAGCCTCTTGCGAAGCTGGAAGACAGAAGTGTGCAGTTCGAAGGCTTTACTAAAGGCAGACAAATTCTGCAGTTGTCGTCCGTGACCCAGTCCTGCTCTCCAGCATGAAGTGAGAGTAAAATTAAAGTCAATGGGGTGACACGTGAGTAGTTCTGGCATGGATGGGAAGAGATTCGGCTCTGTCATTTATGATGCAAAATTATATTTGCTTTTAATGTTCTCACACCCGGAAAGCCTCCCATCTTCCTTGTCAGAAAAAGCCTCACACAGCACAGCTGGTGGGGCAAGGTGCTGTGTCCAGAGCTGAGCCAGCTGCAGCTGTCCGACCAAACCAGGTGTGGAAGCAGACTGCTGGAAAGCGCCTTGGGAGATCACACAGTCCAAACCCTGTGCTGGGACAGGCTGCAAGACATCCAGACTGTCCCTGATGGATGTTGCTCTGCCCTTGTCTTAAAAAATCTTTAATTATCCTTATAATTAGAAAGTTTTAAAATTAAATGTCTCTGGCTGCAAATTTAGCTGATTACCTCTTGTGTGCCAGACTGGTCCCCAGGGAGGTAATGTAATGATGGATAAGAGGAGCTCTGAGTGCTCATTGGTATTTTATAGGGGTTCAGGGTCAAAATCCAGGCCAAAGTAAGGATTTCATTACTGCCTTACTAGTGAAACTATTATTGACACAGTTATGTTTTTTGGAGGATGAGAACAGGCAGGAGAACGAATGAGTATCTCAGAGCGTGGAGGTGAGCACTGCTGCTCCACTCCTGTCTCTCCCACGGGCTCAGGAGAGGAGTGTGCTTCTCTAACCTCTCTTCTCCACTTTCTCCCAGGTTTTTTTGACATCCTTTAACATGTACACACCAAAACTTCCATCCATGTGCAAGGGTAGTTATTGGTCTCTGACCTGAAAGAAGTTTGACCAGAAATCGGTAGTTTCACAAAGCTCTATTAATGGAAATATTAAATAACATGTCAGATGGAGCAGGTTTCAAACTCCTACGAGACAGTACCATGATGTAATATCTCCTTGGAAACACTGCAGCGTGGGGTTTGGCAGTAAGTGTCGGTGATACTACAGATTGTATAGTGTGGGACTACTATAGCTGCTGTCCACTGCAACTGTGCATCCAGTCTTTCAAGGCTTTCTATACCCTGCCTGCTAAAGGTATCTACACAGCGACTGATTTTCAAAGCTAAAAGCTGTGGTCTATGTTTCCTTTTTTTAGACTCAAGTAGCAAGGGCACAAAAGGCACTTAGCCCCAAATTCTGGATGTTTTCAATAGGGTTTTGGCACATCCTGATGTATTTCATTAGACATCTATAGAAACAGCCATGCACCAAAAGTTGAGGATGTCTTTTGATGAATCGTGACCCACATTTAATATTTGACTTGAATAAACTGCCTTTCTAGTACCAAAGGTACTTGGGGAAATTTGTGTTTAGACACTAAAGTAAAACTTTAGTTCCTGCTTGCTCTGGCTTGGATAATCCATTTTCATGATATTTCCTTCATAATTTTGCGTAAAGCCACAGATGCATTTGTACACAGCAAAATGAGATAATCTAAGAGGAATATGTCAAGCCAGACTGCAGAAAGAGATGATATTTAGAGGGGATGAAGCAACACACAGTATGAGATGCTGGTAACTCGGAACATTATGTACCAGCTTACATTTCAAAAAAAAAAAAGAAGAGACAAACCAAGTTCTTTTTTCCCCTTCCTTCTGAGAAATCACTTTTAGGCAAGCTTCAGGAATTAACATCTGATCTGACATTCCCCCTTCTCACCCTCTCCCCACTGCAGCAAGCAAAGGTTTCTCAGCAACTTCCCCAGCCCAGGCTACTGCTCTTGACAGCTCCAGCTCAGAAATTGGTGAAGCAGCTGTAACTCCACATGGATAATAAAGGTGTAGCAAATTGGCTACTGGGTATGCTCCTGAGACAGGGCTTTTGGAAGCAGTAGAAAGCTCTGCTTTGGCCTTGACAGTGGGGGAGACACACCGCCTGGGATGCAGCCCTCTCCAATGGGACATAGCTGGGCTGGGCTGTCACTCACACAATGCTGGATGTGAAACCTGCGCCGAGGCTCTTGGAGCAGGTTATTCTCTGTGCAGAAAAACCACATCTGAGGAGCTCCGGCAGGGCCCGCACAGGGACGGGATGGGATGCACTGGGTCAGCATCAACACGCCATGCAGTCTGCCAGCCAAGGTCCTGCTTCTGCACAGACACGTGTGTGTTTAACCCTATGCACAATGAGTAATTCCCTTGGCGTTGTATGCACAGGACTAACTTGGATGTGATTCTTTGTAGGAATGAGTCTTGTGTGTCATTATTATTAACATACGCTCAGCATCAACATAAACTGTTCCAGCCACAATCGCTGAAATACAGCCACTCTGCCCCAACTCCTTGCTAGTGTATTTCAGTACAGGTTAAAAAGGAAGAGAAATCATTCTGCATGGAAGCAGCTAAAACCAAAAAGCATGTGAAAGATCACCATGTATCGAATTTTCCTGTTTATTGGCCCTGGGAATGCTTGAGTGCGTGTGATACTCAGTAGCACAGGTGACAGCAAGGATATGACAGTCTGTGCAACACAGAGAGGTTATTTATTTCTATATATTATTAATGTGATTTTTTTTCTTATAGTACCAGAATGAAGGCACTGAAGAATGATAGCTTCTCTCCCTGCAGGGTGGAACACAACTCAGTAAAAAGGGAAAATATAAGACCTTGGTGCTAATCATATGCTAACTAAATTCTGTATTTAGGGGTGAGTTTCATCCACCCAGTGCAGCAGTGCAAACTTCCCCAACCGTAGCATCCTCCAGAGCTGTTCAACCCTGACCTGGAGAATACCACCTTTGGGGCTGAGAAACTGGCTGGTAATCTGGTTTTCAACTCCCTTTTACTGTAGTGAAATATTTCCAATAAAAATAGGAGCTGTTCAATGTATGGCTCCAGCATTTGCCGAATGACAGCAGCACTGGGACTTTGCAGTTTAGAAAATCCCTTGTTCACCCTTATGTGAAGTGTGAGATCATGGAAAGACAGAGCAATTCACCTTCTGCCTGCCAAACACCCAATCACCATTTAAAAACTTTACAGCATCCCTCAGTGGATATATATTAGCACTGTTTAACTACTTGCAGATATTTTTCAGAGAAAGTAAATTAGAAGTATGAAAAAACAAGAGATAAACAGAACAGCCCTCATAGCAGGAGGAAGCGACAAAAGGAGGGAAAGTGAGTCTTGAGAAACAATTCTCCTCAAATGGGCAAAGAACTGGCCTTTTAGGTAAACACATGTTCATTTATTATCTACTGCTACTACCGCTTACGGTAAAATGCATGTGTTTAGGGGCAGCAACAGGAGAGAGCATTTCCCTGGCTAGTCTGCGTGCGTTCGGTAGGTCTTCAAGTGTTTCTTGCTGCCGATAACAGGGTCGAGCAAGTGCAGCAGGGCCCATCCTCGTGGCTGCCTGCCTCCCTGGTCACAGGAGGACCCGTCTGATGAGCAGAAGTCACAGCAGAAGTCAGGGATGGAGAAGCTGTGTGCGGCAGCTTTGCAGGTCGCTGTGCAGGAGGTGACCCTGGGGCGATGGAGGAGCTGTGAACACAACTCCGGAGGCTGGCATCACTCGTGGTTGCAATGAGAGAGCAGAGCGGAGAAGTACTGGTGTGGTTAGCTGCATCAGCTGGCCAGGCTTACATACAGCCCTGTACCATGGACTGGGAAAAGCGCCCACACGCTAATGAGTACAGAGACACGGCAATTAGCTTGTAAGCGCTTTGGATTAGGACCATCTGCGCCATGCTTATACAATACCTGCTGCAACGGGCCCTCAGCCTGCCTTGCTGAAATGCTCCTGCAGGACAAACACCCAGAACAAGGAGCTCACATTTTTCCTGTTACCACTGCATGTCTTTGTGGAGAAAGTGGGGGAAATGATTTTCAAAAGAACATCTTGTTATAACAACCCTGAGAATTTATGCTCACAGCAGCTCAGTCCTGAACTCAGTAACACTTTCCAGCCAAGGAGCAAAGCAGAGACATATGCAGGTTTTTTGGACAGGAAGGGAGAAGATGGATGGGGGACAATTCTGTGGAAGATTCAGGTACATTTCTGGGAAAAGACAAATGATTCATCACACTTCTGATAGCAGTTACAGCCATAACTGCGAAAGCAGTAGCACAGCACAAGCAATCAGATTAATTAGGAGGGACTGGGATGACATCAATTCTGAAAATCAGAGAGAGGAGAAGATTTTTGGTGCAGTATGACCCTTCAGGGGACAGGCTGAAACTTTCCAGCATACAATCACCAATCAGAATTTACAGCTCAAAACATGCATGAAAGAGCAACCAGGAAAGGGGTCCTGAAAACCGCTGGGGTCCAGTCCAGCACCAGAGGAGCAGCTCATGCCCTCTGCTCCCAAACTTAAACTTTGTATTCTTTGCACCTTATAGTTTAGCAGTTCATGGTAGGAAAGGTTACAGGGATTTAAAAAAACATATGTTCCTGGGATAAAATTCATCTACTTGTTTTTGTATTTGTAAGACAGCCCATGCTTTATGGGGAGAGGACATGTGCAACTAGTTTTGCATCTGTCAGGAAAAAAGGCTCTCCGCTATCTGCCAAGTTTATTTGAGCATTCAACCTACCAGTAATGAAACAGCAATGATTTTGAGGCAGACTAATAAGACAAGGGTCTGACATGTGTGATGTATCTGGGGATATACATTATAAGGTTAACTAGGTTACATGGGTGTGCTGCAGGGTCAGCAGTGCCACCTGGCATTGTACCGTCCTGTGTATGATTTTCTTGTCACAAATCCAGCTGTGCTTTAAAAATCCAACATAAATTAAGAAAATTATGCAATGACTGTAGATGATACATCTAACTATGCTTTAGGATCCATTACATGCAGAGGTACTGGTTATTACTGATCTCACTGGATAAGTCCATGGTTCCTATGAAATCTTAAAGCTCCTAGAGACTTCAATGAAGCCAATGGTTAATGCTTTTTCCCACTGAGTTTGCAGATGTCTCATTTCTGAGCAATGACCAAAAGCTGAGAGAAGAAGGGTCCAATGATTTAGGTCGTACTCGAAGATTTCCCTGGGCTCAGTTCCCTACCCCAGGAGAGATTTTTCAATGTCTTGTGGAAATGATACAGGATCTGTGTTCCCATCTCTCAGACAAGGTTAATTCTTCCTTACCAAAACAGGAAAGTATGTGGAGGATGGCATTGAGGTCAGGACCCACGATGGACGCAGGGCAAAGAACTGTAGGTCCAGGCTGAGTCCAGAAGAGCTCTCAAAGAGAACGGGCAAAACCCCACCTCCATGGAAACCACCACAAGCAGAGGGGCTGAGCAGCAGCACAGGGACGGTCCTTTCCTGCAGGTTCGTCTGAGCTGTAATGAAACTTCCAGAGGGAGGGTGCAGTGACCTCATGGGAGGAAATCTGCTAAGTTGTGTCCTGTCCCCTTCCAGAACGTGATTGCTTCTGTAGTACACAGCTTGTTGGTGTACTTGGTTTAGTCTTCAGTGTCTCCAAGGACATAGCTCCTAATGCCTGTGGCAGAGACCTATGTAATTTTAAACAGTGAAATGATACCAAATATTGTCAAGAGTATCAATCCCTGCAATCAATGTGTGCTGCAATAGTTCGGTTCAACCTTGAGCATGCATCCTTACCACAGCATCCAGAGTCCAGACTGAAAATCACATTTATGGGTTAAAAAACTTGAACAAATTAAAAAACATGAGTAAAAAGAAACTGTGACCAAAGCCAGCACCCTGTGGAAATTACAGTGGATTGAGCTGATGGGATGCATGTATCAGCCATTCCCCAGAAGGCTTTTCAGAAAGGCAGGCAGGTGCTGCTTATTCTTCTCTGTAGGAGAGGTGGTCCCCAGCCATCAACCTAAACAGAAGACAGCATGACAGGAGAGCGAAACCTTCATGCTGTGGGTTTGTGACCATCTGGAAACAGCTAGCATGCTTTTTTGTGGTATGCAGGAGTGCAAGTGTTAAATGCTGCTGTCCCATAGACTCACCCTGCTAGTGGCATAAGCAGTCTGTGTACATGGCGCTCAGCTCACTGCGAGCACCTTGCCGGAGCCTGTGACAGGGAGCCATGTCACATCTGGCCAAGGTTTCTTTCCAGGACTGATCCACATCCTGGAACATGGAGTCTCCCAGGCAGCTGGATATAGGGGGTCAGGAAGATTTTGGTTACCCAAGCAACTCACATGTTATGATTCCTAAACAAGTGAGATGTTGGAAGGCTGGGGACACTTGAGAGAAATGGTTATGGAAAATAGAAATAGTTTTCCAGCCATGCAGACATGCTGTGGTAAGATCTGCTTATTGAACTGTTTTCAACTCCTCATCATTTTCTGGATGGCCAAAGGATTACCAACTATCAGACCGGATATTTTATTTTCCTGCTTTCCCTTATTAAATTCAGACACCAGCAAAAGAAGAATGTGCCCTGGATGAGTACAAGTGGTCAGTGTCCTGGTTTCAGCTGGGATAGAGCAAATTTTCTTTCTGGTAGCCAGTATAGTGTTATGTTTTGGATTTAGTATGAGAAGAATGTTGATAACACACTGAGGTTTTTCAGTTGTTGCTAAGTGGTGTTTATACTCAGTCAAGGATTTTTCAGCTTCTGATGCCCAGCCAGGAAGAAGACTGAAGGGGCACAAGAAGTTGGGAAGGGACGCAGCCAGGACAGCTGACCCAAACTGGCCAAAGGGGTATTCCATACCATGTGACGTCATGTCCAGTATATAAATGGGGGGGTGGGGGGGTGGGGAGTTGGCCAGTGGGGGCAGATCACTGCTTGGGAACTAGCTGGGCATTGGGCGGCGAGTGGTGAGCAATTGCATTGAGCCTCACTTGTTTTGTATATTCCAATCCTATTATTATTACTACTACTACTACTACTGCTACTACTACTACTACTATTATTTTCTTCCTTTCTGTCCTATTAGACTGTCTTTATCTCACCCCATGAGGTTTACTTTTTTTCCCCCAATTCTCTCCCCTATCCCACTGGGTGGGAGGGAGTTAGCGAGCGGCTGCATGGTGCTTAGTTGCTGGCTGGGGTTAAACCACGACAGTCAGCCAGCCGGCTGTGCCCCGCACTGTGCTGCGGCATGGTGCCCCTCGGGTGAGCTGCCCGTAGTCAGCCATTCACAGCTTACAGTTGTTTCATTAGGTTCAAGGAGCTGGAAAACACCAAGTGAGATTGTAAGATAGGATGATGAAGATTACTGAAGGTCAGGGCGTCAGATCTTGATGCAGCACTGATCAGCATTGCTCCAGGGACACCAGTGCAGCAGCTCAATTCGCTGGACACCAATGATAATAGCTTGCAGATCAGTCATTGTCACATTTTGAAATTTCAATAATGTTCGCCTGGAAACTGTTCTGACTGGAGAAGTGCTATGCTCAGCTCTCACACACCAACCTGATTTCCAGCCTCCAGTGCTGAAGAGTTTCCACTGCAGATCAGCGCCCATAACCCCAATCACCTTCATTTAGGTTCACGGCTTCTGACCTGAATCAATTCCCCGGTCATTTAATTTGAGGCTCATGATTAATTATGTAGGTAGCTCATGTTAATCAGCGATTTTGTTAACAACTGCCAAAATGCCCGCCTTGTAAAAAACTGTTTCTGTAGCACAAGGTGTCCTCACAAGAAGAAGCGCAAGAAGGGACTGGTCAGGCAGAGCAGTAGTTTTGTGTCAGCTGGTGTCATGTATTTCAGCTTTGGCAAAATTAGTCCCAATACTTTTTCTCTCTCTCTCTGCTTTGAGTTGTGTTTACAAAGGTTAGCTGGCACTCACAGGATACAGTGTTAACAGAAAAGCTGCCAATTACTTGAGATACCCTATCAAAATATTTTCAAGGCAGGTTTTTTGCAAGTACTAGTACAACATGAGTCACATTTAAAGTCAGCCCTGAAGTAGCAGCCACTCTGATAAGCAGGCTAAATCAAATCAATTGGTTTGACTCACATTTCGTATTCATCAACTTTGCAGTGATCTGTCTTTTCTGATAGCCAGGCTACTTGCATGTACGCCAGTAATTCAGAGGGAAGTGCAGACTAAGAGGGCTAAGCAGCCCCATGCAGAAGCGAAAGGAATGAGTCACAGGACATAAGAAAATGTCATAAATGCCATAGGGCATAAGAATATCATAAATGTCACAGGACATAATAAAAAAGGATCCTACCTACTTGATCTCTGACCATGGATGGGTAAAGCAACCATTGGCCTGAGCAGAGACCACTCAGCTCTGAATATTCAACTGATTTGCAGTGAGCCAGCCGACAAGCTAAGCAAAGAGATTGCAAGCCACTTTGGATAAAAATGGATCATAAGACTTATCTTCTGCAGCAGTCCCAAATACCCAGCGGCTAAACCCAGTGTAATAAGAACAAGATAACAAAACCACATACACATGGGTGTGACTGTAGCTGTGCAGCTCTAAGCAGCCCCTACAGTACTGTACTGGCCCAAGGCAAAGGAAGCCTCTGGACTCCTTCGGAGAGATGAAATTGGGCAAGAAATGGCTCTTCCAATGGCTCCATCCTGGCCTCCTGTGTCCCCCTCTTGCCCACTCCACCCAATGTGTTGGTCAGCCAGGCATGGAGAGGTGCCACTTACGCAAAAGCAGTCACCGAACACAACTGGTGGGAAAAGGGCTATGTGTTTATAGAGTAGATAGCTGATTTTCGCTAGTCTTCAGGATCTTTTTGCTCTGCCATACCCCTGTCCATTGACCAAGTATACCAGTCTCCCCCAAAATATTTTAGGTCCAAAGTCTGTTTGACAGGTTCATGCCCATTGAGGGTTTTGGAGGTGGTCTGGTTCCCTAAGGAAATGATGGCTTTGCATAGCAGCAAATGTATGAAGTACATACTTTGACACTTTGGTAGTCCTAATTTAAAGACTGTGGATTGATTTGTTAAAATAATCCTAGAAACCAACAGTCTAACTTGTCCCCATTGGATCTCAGGCCCAAGCCCTGTCTTTCATAGATAATTAGGAATATTCCAGCAGTCACGGAGCATGTCTGGAGGTCTCTTTTGCAATCTTGAAGAGTTACATCATGAAACTTGATGTGAGCATTGAGAAGCTATTGAAGAAAACAGAGGCCAGAGAAACTGAGGAACCCTCTGGTAGGCCAGCATGAAACATAGGATGAATGGAAATATGAGGGGATGCAATTTGCAGAAACAACAATGAGACACAAGTTTGGAAGCTGCAAGGAGGGAAACCCATCTGTCATGGACTACCACTCACTCAGCCACCATCAGTCTCTGGGTGATTGGGCTGACAAGGTACAATGGTCCACTATGAAAATTTGAAGCATTCTTATCAAAACAAGGCTAAATAATGATGATTTGAACTCATTTCTAGAGCTGAGAATTGTGGCTCAATAACAGGTATGCTTATTGCTAAGGCTTTTCTGACAAAAATAAATTATGATTTTGGGGAATCAGTGTGTTATATCTAGGATGCTTGTTGTGCTTTCAGATTCAGACAAACAATCACAATTTGAAGTGTGACTGCTTCTTGGCTACCAAAATTACGGAGAACTGAATATGAAGGTTTTAAAACACTCAAAGCAGCCAGCTCCAAAAGGCTCATGCCAATCCCCAAGTGTCTTCATCCAGCTCTGGAGCTAAGCAACATACTGATTTTGGAACAGCACAACGCAATCGGGATTTGAAAATTAGCATGAAAGTTTAAATTCCTGTTGATTATTTTTTCTTGGTGATGAATTGGTCTTTAACAAAGGATATTAGCTCATAATTTACTGCAACATTAACCAAATGACAGGATTTCAAAATCACAGCTCTTCCCTAAGTAGTCCATTCTGAGTTAAAACATTTACCCCTTAGTACATCTGGTCTCCTGAGGGTCAATGTTGAAGCTAAATCAAGAGAAGAAGCAAGGACTATCATATTTGTAAGTAATTTAGCATCTCTGAAGAACATCAGCACTCTTGAGTTTTAAGGTCCACAACTGTTTTGGAAATTGTGCTCTTTCTAGGCAATATGCCACCACTAAAAGAGCTCTTTCATACCAGAAATTCCTCATCATTCATTTAGCTGATGAGATGTTTTGGGATGAATCATGCATTGCTAGAGTTCATTCTGAGGCTTGTCTTGTATGCATCCCAATGTGAAAGATCCAATTCTACCATGAAAAATGTGACGATGTCTGGTGCCCTGAGACATGGAGGTGACAAGCAGCCACATCACTTGATGAAGAAAGAGTGAAAACCTTGTAAGTCAGGTAGTTGGCATCATCACTTCTGAGGAGCCTTTACACCTGGAAAACACCTGTTGAAGCTGCCAAACCCCACGTATTCCATTTTCCCCACTGGAGTCAGCAGCAATGCGCCACTAGACCAATATCTTATACTTTTAAAACCCTTTTTATTAAAAGAAAACAGGCAAAATCAGCTAATAAACATTCTGTAATTTAAAAGAATTGTGCCTGTTAGTATATTCATCTCCAGGAAGAGGAGAGGCAATTTCTTGGAGCTGGCTAACAGGCACAACCCATCCCCAAGATCAAGATCTAATTAGGATCCCTTACCTCAAACTAACACACATTTAAATTGTTCTATCTGACAACAAAAAGGCAAGTCCCCTGTACTTCAAGCAAGGATGTCAAGAGAATAGCTCACCCTGTGCTTGTGTCATCCTCTGCAAGAAAACCTTGTGTGAATAACAGACCGGAGAGGTGGTAGATGCCCCATCCCTGGAAACATTCAAGGTCAGGTTGGACAGGGCTCTGGGCAACCTGATCTAGTTGAAGATGTCCCTGCTCGTTGCAGGGGGTTGGACTAGATGACCTTTAAAGGTCCCTTCCAACCCAAACCATTCTCTGATTCTCTGATTAAAAACAAATCTTGAAGGAGATATGAACAATTTCAGTCTTTGATGGAGGTAGGTGGGTCCCTTGAAGCAGTGACAATTCAACATCAGATGTGCTTCTAGAGACTTGTATGGTTTTTTAAGTAAGAACCTAGTAGCAGCTTAAAAAATAAGGAGGTTCTGCATGAAACTTGCAGTCTTTTCCCACTGGTATTAATTGATCAGGCAGTCCATGGACTAATGTGCAATAGAATCATTCAGGAAAAAAACCACATTTCCATACTAGGTATGTGTGATGTCACCACTGCCAAATGGAAATATTACAAGTATTGCAGTAAATTTTGCCACAGACAGAGGTGGACTTTATTTACACTAGCACCCACCATGCTGTGTTACCAAGCTGTGGATATGCTTAAATAGAAAACCTGGCATCTGTTAATAGCCCAACAGTCCTTCCTCCTCCACTCTTCCTCGTTCCCCTCTCCCACAGCAAGGAACAGGCTGAGATGGGGACAGGGGACCAGGGTCTCCCTCCTGTAATCAGGTTGCACTGGCTGAGGCATAGCACGGAGCCACAGCCTTACCCTGCACCCGGATTTTCACAGAGACACTCCCCGTTTCAGAAGTCACTGGAAATAAACAGCCTCCCTGAACAGAGACCGTGTGCATGTGTAGGGTAGACTGATGGTGTCCCTTTACATAATAATGATGTTTATACTCAGGATAATTAATTACTAGCTTCCTCAGTGACAGTGTGCAGGCACCAACCTTCAGTTGTATGCTCACTTGGCACCATCAGTAATGTAGAGATGTTTCCCAAGAGCCGTGCAAGATTTGCTGCCCTTGTTGCAAGTGGGAATATTTTTCAGGCCATCGTCCCTGTCTCTCATAACACCCTTGGGCCGGCCAAGGGCAGCGTTAGCCAGGTCCTGGCCTGAGCTGCCAACAGGCTTGTCAGCACCATGATACCTATGGATATCACTGTGGTGGGTGGACCTTGGCTGGATGCCAGGTGCCCACCAAAGCCACTCCATCACTTCCCTCCTCAGCTGGACAGGGGAGAGAAAATAGAA